>NC_057797.1:641737777-641770048 GCF_018294505.1 Triticum aestivum
AATTCGAAAAAACAAACTCCTTCATGTGAATACCCATTCCTCTACCTTAAAGGTTATCAAACAAAATGTAAAGGATATAAAACCTGTAGTATTTCTTGACATGCTCTGAGGTGTGTTCAGGTGAAAGTACACCGCAAGAGTGAAGGCAAAGGAAAAGCTAAATGGGTCAACCAATAGCGATGCCCATTAACATATACAATATACTTTCCCCCTAATTTTTCTATACCTGTAAAGAAGAACAATAACAAATCAGTAATCACTTTAATAAATTCTACATAAAATGATTTTATTAATAGATAAATGAAAAATCTTTTCATTTTAAGTTTTGTTCATACAATTTGTGAGATTTGTTTGTGCATACTAAATAACATGTTCCCTCCGCTAGAAAAATAATCCTTACAATAACAACAAATCAATTGTGTAAAGATACATCGTGTTATATGTAAAACTATTTTAACATTGACTATAAATTCACATGCATTTCAAAGCAAATTTTCATGTAATAAGAAATCACATATCTCATAATAGACATCCATGTAGTTTAAAACAAAATCCTCATATATATGGAAATAAAGGCCCACTTACTTTAAGAAAATGTTCGTGTATTTTAATTGAAAGTAAGAACAATTAAAAATAAAATGTCATACACAAGGCGCTAAAACTTAAAACAAAACATAAAATGTAAAAGGGAAATTTTAAAATAAAAAGGTAAATAAGCATATAAAGAATAAAACATGGAAAAAGAAACACTAGTAGTGATTTAAAAAACAAGAAAGTCTCAATAATTGGGCCAACCCATCTACTAGTAAATAATTTGGCCTGGTTCGTAGGCGTGATGTCTTTTTAATATGGTAGCCCACGAGCCTATAATCATAAGTGGCAACCAGATTAATATTCCTATTTTCTGCAACTAAATGCCCGCACCAGCCTATATGGGTTCGAAGTGGGGAGGTCCATTTACGTCTCTTTTTCTATTTTAGATTTTTGAGAAAAATTTCTGAAGAAATGTTTTTAAATACCGTTAGAGCTATTTTAGATATTTTGAAAAGTATTATGGAAAATGCAAAAAATATAAAAAATGTTCAATACACCCTCCGCTCAGAAATACTTGTCGGAGAAATGGATGTATCTAGACGTATTTTAGTCTGGATACATCCATTGTTATCCATTTCCGTAATAAGTAATTCCAGAGAGAGGGAGCATGTTTTTATAAAATAAAATATTCATCATATATTAAAAATATTAAAGGTAAATGTTCAGCATGACGGAATTGTGTTCATCATATATTAAAAAATGTACATAATTTATATAAAAAGGAAAAACAAATGAAAAATAGGAGGAATGCTGCAAAGCCCCAAAAGAAACCGGTAAAAGATAAGAACAGAAAAATAAAAGGTAACTAAAAATGAAATAAAGACTGAGAAAATTGAAAATTCAAAAAATAACTATAAAATTCAAAGAAAAAAGGAAAAATAATTGAAAACAAGAACAAAAATGTCAACTGAAAGCCGGTGGTTGAGCAATACCTAGCACAACACCAAATTGAGCCAGTCTACATGAGGCGTTCTCCCTCTTTGCAGCCAATAACTTATGCAACTTTGTCTAAAAAAACTTACGCAACGGACTGCCGAGCAAACGACTTATGCCTCATATATGGGGCCTTTTTCGCTGCCACAAGAGATAAACTTAGTCCTCTTGCCTTTGGTTGTCGTCTTGGCGCTAAGAGGGGGGGAGGGGGGGGGGAGGAGTCGGATCTTCAAAAGTTTGTGTTTTTCATCAGCGCCTAGTGGTGATCGTAGTTTTGTGCAAATAAAATACTCTCATTCTTTTTAGCGTTGGCATGAAGCAAGAGGGGTATATGTCTTTGCCGATTGATTATTCAGATATGATAAGTTTATATTATTGTGTCCAATTTTTTTTGCTGGTTTGATTATATGTGGAATTGACATCTTTCCTCGACACCATGGTGACGATCTTGTGATTCAACGAGTTCTAGGGGGGAGGGGGTCGTCCCAGATCCAAGTATGTTTATCGTTCAAGGCTTCTTGTCTTTTTGAATGGGTGACTCTAGGGACTATCAAAAACTTTTGTTGACAATCAAATTCATCTAGGTGAAAGAGTGATGGTATCGTTACTCTTGTCTAATTGCATCCTCTTTATCAAAGTCTTGGGAGTATTTCGTCTTACAAAGATTGATAACACATAGACGATATTTATAAGAGATATCTGTTGGGAAACGTAGTAATTTCAAAAAAAATCCTACGCACACGCAGGATCATGGTGATGCATAGCAATGAGAGGGGAGAGTGTTGTCTACGTACCCTCGTAGACCGTTCGCGGAAGCGTTATATCAACGCGGTTTGATGTAGTCGTACGTCTTCACAATCCGACCGATCCAAGTACCAAAAGCACGGCACCTCCGAGTTCTGCACACGTTCGACTCGGTGACGTCCTCGCCTTCTCGATCCAGCAAGAGGGGCGAAGTAGTAGATGAGTTCCGGCAGCACGAGGCGTGGTGACGGTGTTGGTGAAGAACAATCTTCGCAGGGCTTCGCCTAAGCACTACGAAAACTATGACGGAGGATAAACTAGAGGGGACGGGGTTGCCGGCACATGGCTTGGTGTTTCTTAATGTGTCTTGGGTGCTAGCCCTACCCCTCTATTTATATTTTGAGCATCGGGGTCGAAACTTGGAGTAAGAGCCTCCACAAAGTCGGTTTTACCCGAAAGGCAAGAGTCCTTCTCGGACTCCAGGGCCAGATGCCAGGGTTCCCGGCGTCTGGACCCAGACGCCAGGGACCCTGGCGTCTGGCCCCTAGACTCCGCAAAACTTCCTTTTGCGCTTTCTAAAACCTTGTGGGCTTTCCCCTTTGGCCCAAATAAAGTGTTCCCGTACCCAAACATTTCGGAAAACATCCGGAACCCCTTCCGTTGACCAAACACTATTATCCCATATATCAAACTTTATCTCCGGACCATTCTGGAGTTACTCGTCATGTCCGTGATCTCATCCCGGACTCCGAACAACATTCGGTCATCAACATACATAACTCATATAGTACTATATCGTCAACGAATGTTAAGCGTGCGGACCCTACGGGTTCGAGAACTATGTAGACATGACCAAGACACCTCTCTGGTCAATAACCAATAGCGGGACCTGGATACCCATATTGTCTCCTACATATTCTACGAAGATCTTTATCGGCCAGACCGCATAACAACATACGTTGTTCCCTTTGTCATCGGTATGTTAATTGCCCGAGATTCGATCATCGGTATCTCAATACCTAGTTCAATCTCGTTACCGGCAAGTCTCTTTACTCGTTCCGTAATACATCATCCTGCAACTAACTCATTAGTTGCAATGCTTGCAAGGCTTATAGTGATGTGCATCACCGAGTGGGCCCAGAGATACCTCTCCGACAATCGGAGTGACAAATCCTAATCTCGAAATACGCCAACCCAACAAGTACCTTTGGAGACACCTGTAGAGCACCTTTATAATCACCCAGTTACATTGTGACGTTTGGTGGCACACAAAGTGTTCCTCCGGTAAACGGGAGTTGCATAATCTCATAGTCATAGGAACATGTATAAGTCATGAAGAAAGCAATAGCAACAAACTAAACGATCAAGTGCTAAGCTAACGGAATGGGTCAAGTCAATCACATCATTCTCCTAATGATGTGATCCCGTTAATCAAATGACAACTCATGGCCATGAAGAAGCGTGAGTTTCGCAACTTGCGCCAAGGAGGACGGACAGTTGGCCAGTATGTGGAGGACTTTAGTAAGCTAGCACGTTATGCCCCAGATGACGTTGCTACGGATGCAGCTAAGCAGGAGAAGTTTCTAGAAGGACTAAATGATGAGTTGAGCATGTAGTTGATGGTGGCAACCTTCAACAACTACCAGGAGTTGGTAGATCGTGCTCTTATGATTGAAGGCAAGCAGCAGCAAATTGAGAACCACAAGAGGAAGTATGGACAAGGAAAGTACAATTCAGGAGCTCAGCAGAAGCCACGTTTTACCCCTAGAATGGGAGGACATTTTCAGCATACCCATGGAGGAGGTAGCTCGCACAATCACAATGGCACCAGGAATGGTAATGGTAATGGAGGAAGCAACGGCCAGAACCGCACCAACCCATCAACCCCAACCAAGAAAGACCTGAGCCAAGTCACTTGCTTTAAGTGTTCGAAGACCGGACATTATGCAAATGAATGTCCTGAATTACAAAATGGAAATAGCAATGGAAGCTCTGGGAAGAAGCCGAACCCTTTCAACAGGGGACAGGTGAACCACGTTAGCGTGGAGGAGGTTGAAGCTCAGCCAGATGCAGTAATAGGTAAGTTTTTGGTTAAGTCATTTACTGCACTCGTTCTTTTTGGTACTGGTGCATCGCATTCATACATATCAAGGGGATTTATGGATAAGTATAACCTGTCAACCCAAGCCCTTAGGTCACCCATGTTAGTAACCTCGCCTGGAGCAGAATATATGGCTAGTCGATGGTGTGATCGGTTACCATTAAGGATTGGTAACTATGTTTTTCCCTCAGACCTAATAGTATTGGAATCCCAAGGATTGGATGTGATATTAAGCATGGATTGGTTATCAAAGTGTGAAGGGAATACTGAATGTGCTAGTAAGTCAATCTTACTTACCACCCCAGAAGGGAGAAGGATCAAGTATGTATCCCGACATGTGCCAAAGAGGACTCAAGTAAATTGTTTAACAGGAGTTGTGCAGGAGGAAGTACCAGTGGTAAGGGAATTCCCTGAAGTATTTCCAGAAGAGTTGCCAGGCATGCCACCAGATAGAGATATTGAGTTTTTGATTGAGCTATTGCCAGGCACAGGGCCAATATCAAAGAGACCATACAGGATGCCTGCAAAGGATTTGGTGGAAATTAAGAAGCAGATTAAAGAGTTATTGGATAAGGGATATATTCGCCCAAGTTCTTCGCCTTGGGGATCGCCAGTACTTCTAGTGGAGAAGAAGGATGGATCGTTAAGGATGGTTGTCGATTATCGGGGATTGAATGAAGTAACAATCAAGAATAAGTACCCACTACCAATGATCAATGATCTGTTTGATCGATTGCAAGGAGCTAAGGTATTTTGCAAGATCGATCTGCGATCAGGATACCACCAGTTGAAGATTCGAGAACAGGATATTCCTAAGACAGCTTTTACCACCAGGTATGGGCTGTACGAGTATACCGTTATGTCATTTGGTCTGACTAACGCACCTGCCTATTTTATGAACATGATGAACAAAGTGTTTATGGAGTTCTTGGATAAGTTCGTCGTGGTGTTCATTGATGATATCCTGGTTTACTCAAAAAATGAAGAGGAGCATAAGGAGCATTTGCGTTTGGTACTTGGTAAGCTCAGAGAACATCAGTTGTATGCCAAGTTCAGCAAATGTGAGTTTTGGTTGAAGAAAGTAGGATTCCTTGGACACGTTATATCCGGAGAAGGAATAGCAGTTGATCCCACAAAAGTTGATTCCGTGACCAAGTGGTAAGCACCAACCACGGTTGGAGAGATCCGGAGTTTTCTTAGACTCGCAGGATACTACCGGAGATTCATTGAGAATTTCTCAAAGATTGCAAAGCCTATGACGGAGTTATTAAAGAAGGATACCAAGTTCAAATGGACTGAGGAATGTGAGGCTAGTTTCCAGGAGTTGAAGAAACGCTTGGTTACTTCACCAGTGTTGATTTTGCCAGATCAGACCAAGGACTATGAGGTGTATTGCGACGCTTCACGTCGAGGACTTGGAGCAGTGCTTATGCAGGAAGGGAGAGTTGTTTCATATGCCTCAAGACAACTGAAACCTCATGAGTTGAATTATGCTACGCATGATTTGGAATTAGCAGTCGTAGTGCATGCATTGAAGACTTGGAGACATTTTCTGATTGGAAACCATTGTGAGGTGTACACGGATCATAAGAGTTTGAAATACATTTTCACACAGAAGGAGTTAAACCTCACACAAAGGAGATGGTTGGAGCTCATCAAGGATTACGATATGAGATTGCATTACCATCCCGGGAAGGCTAATGTAGTAGCTGACGCATTAAGCCGTAAGGGTCATGTCAATACATTAATGACGGGAGAAATACCAAGGGAGTTAGCAGAAAATCTTCGTGAACTATGTTTGGAATTAGTTCCGAGAGGCTATGTAGCAGCATTGGAGATTCAGTCAACTTTGATGGATAGAATCAGAGAAGCTCAGAAGACTGACAAGGAGATTGCCTCTATAAAGGAGAAAATAAGCGAAGGAAAGGCTAAAGGATTTCGTGAGGATGAGCACGACACCCTATGGTTTGAAGACCGTGTTTATGTGCCCAATGACCCGGAGATTAGGAAGCTAATTCTGCAAGAGGCACACAATTCACCATATTCGATTCACCCAGGAAATACCAAGATGTATTTGGATTTGAAAGATATTTTCTGGTGGACCGGAATGAAGAAGGATATTGCAGAGTATGTAGCAGTTTGTGATGTGTGTCAGAGAGTAAAGGCAGAGCATCAGAAGCCAGCAGGATTGTTACAACCATTGTCGATACCCGAATGGAAGTGGGATAAGTTAGGCATGGATTTTATCACGGGATTACCCAGGAGTCGTTCAGGCTATGACTCGATTTGGGTTATAGTCGATCGGTTGATGAAAGTAGCTCATTTCATCCCAGTAAAGACCACTTACACCAGTGCTAAGTTGGCAAAGATATACATGACCAGGATCGTATGTCCGAGGAGTACCGTATCAGATAGAGGAACCCAGTTTACCTCAAAGTTCTAGAAGCAGTTGCATGAAACTTTGGGTACCAGGCTAGAATTCAGTACAACTTTTCATCCACAGACAGATGGACAGACCGAGAGAGTCAATCAGATTTTGGAGGATATGGTGAGAGCTTGTGCGCTAGATTACGGATCTAGTTGGGACGACAATTTGCCATATGCAGAGTTCTCTTACAACAACAGTTACCAAACCAGTTTAAAGATGGCCCCTTTCGAAGCCTTGTACGGAAGGAGGTGCAGGACACCATAGTCATGGGACGAAGTTGGAGACCGCCAGTTGTTTGGGCCTGATTTGATTAGAGAGTCTGAACAGAAGGTGAAATTGATTCGCGATAGGCTCAAGGTAGCTCAGTCCAGACATAAGAGTTATGCAGATTCTAAACGCAAGGAGACAGTTTACGAAGTTGGAGATAGAGCTTATCTTCGAGTATCTCCACTTCGGGGAACAAAGCGTTTTGGTGTTAAGGGAAAGTTAGCGCCACGATTTGTAGGACCATATCGAGTTTTGGAGCGTATGGGAGAAGTGGCCTACAAGTTGGAATTGCCCGAAGGATTGTCAGGAGTACATGATGTGTTCCACGTTTCTCAGTTAAAGAAATGTCACGCGGAGATGGCTGACATACCGTTGAGAGACACAGTGCCTTTGGAAACTATTCAGTTGGATAATGATTTGACCTACGAGGAGAAACCAGTCAAGATTCTCGAGTTTGCCAACCGAGTTACTCGCAGCAAAGTTATTAAGTTTTGCAAAGTTCAGTGGAGCCACACAAGGTGAACATTTATTTGGGGCACCGGCCTATGGTTTGGGCCGGAGTGAGAGTTTTCCTTTTTATTTTTCTTCTGCGTGTTAATATTTTAAAAAAACGCGCACCGACCTACGGGCCGTGTCCGACCGGGACTCCGGCCCGCCAAGGCTTTATAAGCCGGGGGGAGCCAGCCCGAGGCCCAGCCGCCGCCCCCGAAACACTAGCCGCCCGAGTGCCACGTCGCCGCCGCCCGCCGCCGACCCGCCGCCCGAGGTTCGCCTCGCCTCAAAATCCGTGCCGCCGTTTTTTTCTCGAAAAACCGTTCGGTTTTTCGTCGGTTTATTTTAGTTTCGGTTTTTTTTAAATAGATCAGTTTTCCGATTTATTTAATTAGTGAGCGTTCGTCCGTTTGTTCGTTCTAGCGAACGTTCGTCGTTTTTCTTTTTCTCGGATTAAATCCGTGATTTTTCTGATTGCGATTTTCGTTTTAGTATAACTTTTCGCTCGTTTATCGGAATCAGGCGATTCAAGCGCCTGGAGTTTCGTCTCAAAACCCTCTATCCATTTAACCAACTTAAACAAGTTTTTGCTACTGTAAAATTTGACTTAGATCCAAATTAGTAGAACGAAGTTGTTTTCTTTCGCCGTTTGACTTTCGTTGCTTCGTTCGATTTGATTCTTTTTGTAAACCGGAGTTCTTAAGTTGAACTTTCTGGTTAATTCTCTTATTTGACTTTCACCTATGCATTAGATGAGTACTAATTGTATGCTTGTTTGTTTGTCTGCGATAGAATACCCGGAGTGCGCCGCTTGTTACTGCAAATCTCTAGGTTTCGTGGATCATCAGGAAGGCAAGTAACACTTGATCATACCTTTCCTACTACCCAGTTTTATTGCATTAGATCAAACCTCAAACATTGCATGCTTAGGATCTAATTAAATTGTGGGATGGGAAGTAGTTGAGGTAGTACCTATTACCTGTTATATTATCAAACCTTTGGAAGTTACTTCTATGTTTGCCATTATGCCATGCTATACTAGTAGACGTGGATTGGGTGAGTGATATCCATGACATATGTGAGTTTGTTAATTAATGGTTTATTTAAGGTGGCTACTTAAACTCACATCTGGGTGGATTGAGGCACCTGGGTAATCCAGGATTTGCCTGTTTTCTTTTGAACCGCCACCCAGGCTCAAAGGGATCATGAGATTTTTCATGCTAGAAACTTCCGTGTGCAGCCACAAGCTATTATGGGCTCTAGCATAGTTGACTAAGTCGTGCGAACTCTTACAGTGGTAGACTAGCAGATGTAGGTGGTATGGTCTACCCTATTGTAAGGTGCTAGCGCTTCTGAAAGACTATGTCTCGGTCATCCGTCTTCTCAAACACCATGTAGTGCGAGAAACCAAACGGAGGCGATCGAGTCTTGTGGGGAAAAGTGCGCAAACCTCTGCAGAGCGTATTGAACTAATCATGGTTAGCCGTGTCCCCGGTTATGGACATCTTGAGTATCTAGTCCCTGGATTATCATGTGAATCTCAACATGTTACTCTAAATTAATTTTGTTGGGTTTTGTAATGATGATGTTTAATTGGGATTGAGGATGCTGTCAACCATTCTCAATGTTTAACAACCACCATGATAGATAAATAAAATTTATTCCTTTGTAGTAGGGAAAAATTGGCTTTACACAAAACTGTAACCATAGAGCTTTCCACCAGCCAAATATGCATATAGTATAGCTGTTTCATTCCATTACTCTCTATGTGTTACCTTGCCAGCATATTCCATGTGCTGAGCCGTTTCGGGCTGCAACGTTAGTGTTGCAGACTTTTCAGACGATGAGGAGTTTTTAGGTCGTGGTTCTATACTCAGTGATGCCGTTGGAGTTGATGGACTCACTTATCTTCCAAGCCTTCCGCTATTATCGTTATTAGATGGCCTTAAGCGATATTTATTGTAATAAGTTCTCTATTGAGACACTCGATGTAATAAGTGTGTGATTGCTACTCTGTTATAAATCCTCCGAGTACTATGTGGTGTCAGCATTACTGATCCAGGGATGACACCGGAGCACAGAGATCAGACTGTTTGAGGTCTGGTCGCTACATATCATGAAATAAGGAAATAAATAATAACTTTATTATTGCCTCTAGGGCATATTTCCTTCAGTCTCCCACTTGCACCAGAGTCAATAATCTATATTACACAGTAATGATTCTAACACCCATGGAGACTTGGTGCTGATCATGTTTTGCTCGTGGAAGAGGATTAGTCAATGGGTCTGCAATATTCAGATCCGTATGTATCTTGCAAATTTCTATGTCTCCCACCTGGACTAAATCCCGGATGGAATTGAAGCGTCTCTTGATGTGCTTGGTTCTCTTGTGAAATCTGGATTCCTTTGCCAAGGCAATTGCACCAGTATTGTCACAAAAGATTTTCATTGGACCCGATGCACTAGGTATGACACCTAGATCGGATATGAACTCCTTCATCCAGACTCCTTCATTTGCTGCTTCCGAAGCAGCTATGTACTCCGCTTCACACGTAGATCCCGCCACGACGCTTTGTTTAGAACTGCACCAACTGATAGCTCCACCGTTTAATATAAACACATATCCGGTTTGTGATTTAGAATCGTCTGGATCAGTGTCAAAGCTTGCGTCAACGTAACCATTTACGATGAGCTCTTTGTCACCTCCATAAATGAGAAACATATCCTTAGTCCTTTTCAGGTATTTCAGGATGTTCTTGACCGTTGTCCAGTGATCCACTCCTGGATTACTTTGGTACCTCTCTGCTAGACTTATAGCAAGGCACACATCAGGTCTGGTACACAGCATTGCATACATGATAGAGCCTATGGCTGAAGCATAGGGAACATCTTTCATCTTCTCTCTATCTTCTGCAGTGGTTGGGCATCGAGTCTTACTCAACTTCACACCTTGTAACACAGGCAAGAACCCTTTCTTTGCTTGATCCATTTTGAACTTTTCCAAAACTTTGTCAAGGTATGTGCTTTGTGAAAGTCCAATTAAGCGTCTTGATCTATCTCTATAGATCTTGATGCCCAATATGTAAGCAGCTTCACCGAGGTCTTTCATAGAAAAACTTTTATTCAAGTATCCCTTTATGCTATCCAGAAATTCTATATCATTTCCAATCAGCAATATGTCATCCACATATAATATCAGAAATGCTACAGAGCTCCCACTCACTTTCTTGTAAATACAGGCTTCTCCAAAAGTCTGTATAAAACCAAATGCTTTGATCACACTATCAAAGCGTTTATTCCAACTCCGAGAGGCTTGCACCAGTCCATAAATGGATCGCTGGAGCTTGCACACTTTGTTAGCTCCCTTTGGATCGACAAAACCTTCTGGTTGCATCATATACAACTCTTCTTCCAGAAATCCATTCACGAATGCAGTTTTGACATCCATTTGCCAAATTTCATAATCATAAAATGCGGCAATTGCTAACATGATTCGGACACACTTAAGCATCGCTACGGGTGAGAAGGTCTCATCGTAGTCAATCCCTTGAACTTGTCGAAAACCTTTTGCAACAAGTCGAGCTTTATAGACAGTAACATTACCGTCAGCATCAGTCTTCTTCGAAGATCCATTTATTCTCAATTGCTTGCCGATCAACGGGCAAGTCAACCAAAGTCCACAATTTGTTCTCATACATGGATCCCATCTCAGATTTCATGGCCTCAAGCCATTTTGCGGAATCTGGTCTCACCATCGCTTCTTCATAGTTCATAGGTTCGTCATGGTCTAGTAACATAACTTCCAGAACAGGATTACCGTACCACTCTGGTGCGGATCTTACTCTGGTTGACCTACGAGGTTCAGTAACAACTTGATCTAAAGTTTCATGATCATCATCATTAACTTCCTCACTAATTGGTGTAGGTGTCGCAGAAACCGTTTTCTGTGATGAACCACTTTCCAATAAGGGAGCAGGTACAGTTACCTCATCAAGTTCTACTTTCCTCCCACTCACTTCTTTCGAGAGAAACTCTTTCTCTAGAAAAACTCCGAATTTAGCAACAATAGTCTTGCCTTCGGATCTGTGATAGAAGGTATACCCAACAGTCTCCTTTGGGTATCCTATGAAGACACATTTCTCCGATTTGGGTTCGAGCTTATCAGGTTGAAGCTTTTTCACATAAGCATCGCAGCCCCAAACTTTCAGAAACGACAACTTTGGTTTCTTACCAAACCATAGTTCATAAGGCGTCGTCTCAACGGATTTCGATGGTGCCCTATTTAAGGTGAATGTGGCCGTCTCTAAAGCATATCCCCAAAATGATAGCGGTAAATCAGTAAGAGACATCATAGATCGCACCATATCTAGTAAAGTACGATTACGACATTCGGACACACCATTACGCTGTGGTGTTCCGGGTGGCGTGAGTTGCGAAACTATTCCGCATTGTTTCAAATGAAAACCAAACTCATAACTCAAATATTCTCCTCCACGATCAGATCGTAGATACTTTATTTTCTTGTTACGATGATTTTCAACTTCATCTGAAATTCTTTGAACTTTTCAAATGTTTCAGACTTATGTTTCATTAAGTAGATATACCCATATCTGCTTAAATCATCTGTGAAGGTGAGAAAATAATGATATCCGCCACGAGCCTCAACATTCATTGGACCACATACATCTGTATGTATGATCTCCAACAAATCTGTTGCTTTCTCCATAGTTCCGGAGAACGGCGTTTTATTCATCTTGCCCATGAGGCACGGTTTGCAAGTACCAAGTGATTCATAATCAAGTGGTTCCAAAAGTCTATCAGTATGGAGTTTCTTCATGCGCTTTACTCCGATATGACCTAAACGACAGTGCCACAAATAAGTTGCACTATCATTATCAACTCTGCATCTTTTGGCTTCAATATTATGAATATGTGTATCACCACTATCGAGATTTAGCAAAAATAGACCACTCTTCAAGGGTGCATGACCATAAAAAATATTACTCATATAAATAGAACAACCATTATTCTCTGATTTAAATGAATAATCGTCTCGCATCAAACAAGATCCAGATATAATGTTCATGCTCAACGCTGGCACCACATAACAATTATTTAGGTCTAATACTAATCCCGAAGGTAGATGTAGAGGTAGCGTGCCGACCGCGATCACATCGACTTTGGAACCATTTCCCACGCGCATCGTCACCTCGTCCTTAGCCAATCTTCGCTTAATCCGTAGCCCCTGTTTCGAGTTGCAAATGTTAGCAACAGAACCAGTATCAAATACCCAGGTGCTACTGCGAGCATTAGTAAGGTACACATCAATAACATGTATATCACAGATACCTTTGTTCACTTTGCCATCCTTCTTATCCGCCAAATACTTGGGGCAGTTCCGCTTCCAGTGACCAGTCTGCTTGCAGTAGAAGCACTCAGTCTCAGGCTTAGGTCCAGACTTGGGTTTCTTCTCCTGAGCAGCAACTTGTTTGCTGTTCTTCTTGAAGTTCCCCTTCTTCTTCCCTTTGCCCTTTTTCTTGAAAGTGGTGGTCTTATTGATCATCAACACTTGATGCTCCTTCTTGATTTCTACCTTCGCGGCTTTTAGCATTGCGAAGAGCTCGGAAATAGTCTTATTCATCCCTTGCATATTATAGTTCATCATGAAGCTTTTGTAGCTTGGTGGCACTGATTGAAGAACTTTGTCAATACACTATCAATAGGAAGATTAACTCCCAGTTGAGTCAAGTGATTATGATACCCAGACATTTTGAGTATATGTTCACTGACAGAACTATTCTCCTCCATCTTGCAGCTATAGAACTTATTGGAGACTTCATATCTCTCAATCCGGGCATTTGCTTGAAATATTAACTTCAACTCATGGATCATCTCATATGCTCCATGACGTTCAAAACGTCGTTGAAGACCCGGTTCTAAGCCGTAAAGTGTTGGAAATATGCCCTAGAGGCAATAATAAAATGGTTATTAGTATATTTCTTTATTCATGATAATTGTCTATTGTTCATGCTATAATTGTGTTATCCGGAAATCGTAATACATGTGTGAATACATAGACCACAACACGTCCCTAATGAGCCTCTAGTTGACTAGCTCGTTGATCAAAAGATAGTCATGGTTTCCTAACTATGGACATTGAATGTCATTGATAACGGGATCACATCATTAGGAGAATGATGTGATGGACAAGACCCAATCCTAAGCATAGCTCAAAGATCGTGTAGTTCGTTTGATGTAGCTTTTCCTAATGTCAAGTATCATTTCCTTAGACCATGAGATTGTGCAACTCCCGGATACCGTAGGAGTGCCTTGGGTGTGCCAAACGTCACAACGTAACTGGGTGACTATAAAGGTACATTACAGGTATCTCCGAAAGTATCTGTTGGGTTGGCACGAATCGAGACTGGGATTTGTCACTCCGTATGACGGAGAGGTATCTCTGGGCCCACTCGGTAATGCATCATCATAATGAGCTCAATGTGACCAAGTGGTTGATCATGTGATCATGCATTACTGCATGAGTAAAGTGACTTGCCGGTAACGAGATTGAATGAGGTATTGGGATACCGACGATCGAGTCTCGGGCAAGTAACGTACCGATTGACAAAGGGAATTGTATACGGACTGATTGAATCCTCGACATCGTGGTTCATCCGATGAGATCATTGTGGAGCATGTGGGAGCCAACATGGGTATCCAGATCCTGCTATTGGTTATTGACCGGAGAGGCGTCTCGGTCATGTCTGCATGTCTCCCGAACCCGTAGGGTCTACACACTTAAGGTTCGGTGACGCTAGGGTTGTAGAGATATTAGCATATGGTAACCCGAAAGTTGTCGGAGTCCCGGATGAGATCCTGGACATCACGAGAAGTTCCGGAATGGTCCGGAGGTGAAGATTTATATATAGGAAGTCAAGTTTCGGCCATTGGGAAAGTTTCGGGGGTAATCAGTATTATACCGGGACCACCGGAAGGGTCCCGGGGGTCCACCGGGTGGGGCCACCTATCCCGGAGGGCCCCATGGGCTGAAGTGGGAGGGGAACCAGCCCCTAGTGGGCTAGTGCGCCCCCCTTGGGCCTCCCCCTGCGCCTAGGGTTGGAAACCCTAGGGATGGGGGGCGCCACCCTTGCCTTGGGGGGCAAGGCACACCCTTGGCCGCCGCCCCCCTAGGAGATTGGATCTCCTAGGGCCGACGCCCCCCTAGGCACCCTATATATAGTGGGGGGGAGGGAGGGCAGCCGCACCCAAGCCCCTGGCCTCTCCCTCTCCCTCCCGTGACACTCCTCCGTCTCCCTGCGCTTGGCGAAGCCCTGCCGAGATCACTGTTGCTTCCACCACCACGCCGTCGTGCTGCTGGATCTTCATCAACCTATCCTTCCCCCTTGCTGGATCAAGTTGGAGGAGACGTCTTCCCAACCATATGTGTGTTGAATGCGGAGGTGCCGTCCGTTCGGCACTTGGTCATCGGTGATTTGGATCACGTCGAGTACGACTGCATCAACCCCGTTCTCTTGAACGCTTCCGCGCGCGATCTACAAGGGTATGTAGATGCACTCCTCTCTCCCTCGTTGCTAGATGACTCCATAGATTGATCTTGGTGATGCATAGAAAATTTTAAAATTCTGCTACGTTCCCCAACAGTGGCATCATGAGCTAGGTCTATGCGTAGTTACTATGCACGAGTAGAACACAAAGCAGTTGTGGGCGTCGATATTGTCAATTTGCTTGTTGTTACTAGTCTTATCTTGATTCGGCGGCATCGTGGGATGAAGCGACCCGGACCGACCTTACACGTACGCTTACGTGAGACTGGTTCCACTGACTGACATGCACTAGTTGCATAAGGTGGCTGGCGGGTGTCTGTCTCTCCCACTTTAGTCGGATCGGATTCGATGAACAGGGTCCTTATGAAGGTAAATAGAAATTGGCAATTCACGTTGTGGTTTTGGCGTAGGTAAGAAACGTTCTTGCTAGAAACCTATAGCAGCCACGTAAAAACTTGCAACAACAATTAGAGGACGTCTAACTTGTTTTTGCAGCAAGTGTTTTGTGATGTGATATGGTCAAAGGATGTGATGAATGATATATGTGATGTATGAGAGGATCATGTTCTTGTAATAGGAATCACGACTTGCATGTCGATGAGTATGACAACCGGCAGGAGCCATAGGAGTTGTCTTTATTTATTTATGACCTGCGTGTCAACATAAACGTCATGTAATTATTTACTTTATTGCTAAAGCGTTAGCCATAGTAGTAGAAGTAATAGATGACGAGACAACTTCAAGAAGACACGATGATGGAGATCATGGTGTCATGCCGGTGACAATGATGATCATGGAGCCCCGAAGATGGAGATCAAAAGGAGCAAATGATATTGGCCATATCATGTCACTATTTGATTGCATGTGATGTTTATCATGTTTTACATCTTATTTGCTTAGAACGACAGTAGCTTAAATAAGATGATCCCTCATAATAATTTCAAGAAAGTGTTCCCCCTAACTCTGCACCGTTGTGAAGGTTCGTTGTTTCGAAGCACCACGTGATGATCGGGTGTGATAGATTCTAATGTTCGAATACAACGGGTGTAAGCCAGATTTACACACGCAATACACTTAGGTTGACTTGACGAGCCTAGCATGTACAGACATGGCCTCGGAACACGGAAGACCGAAAGGTCGAGCATGAGTCATATAGAAGATACGATCAACATGAAGATGTTCACTGATGTTGGCTAGTCCGTCTCACGTGATGATCGGACACGGCCTAGTTAACTTGGATCATGTTGCACTTAGATGACTGGAGGGATGTCTATCTGAGTGGGAGTTCATTGAATAATTTGATTAGATGAACTTAATTATCATGAACTTAGTCTAAAATCTTTACAATATGTCTTGTAGATCAAATGGCCCACGTTGTCCTCAACTTCAACGCGTTCCTAGAGAAAACCAAGCTGAAAGACGATGGCAGCAACTATACGGACTGGGTCCGGAACCTGAGGATCATCCTCATAGCTGCCAAGAAAGATTATGTCCTAGAAGCACCGCTAGGTGACGCACCTGTCCCACAGAACCAAGACGTTGTAAACGGTTGGCAGTCACGTGCTGATGATTACTCCCTCGTTCAGTGCGGCATGCTTTACAGCTTAGAACCGGGGCTCCAAAAGCGTTTTGAGAGACACGGAGCATATGAGATGTTCGAAGAGCTGAAAATGGTTTTTCAAGCTCATGCCCGGGTCGAGAGATATGAAGTCTCCGACAAGTTCTTCAGCTGTAAGATGGAGGAAAATAGTTCTGTCAGTGAACACATACTTAGAATGTCTGGGTTGCATAACCGCTTGACTCAGCTGAGAGTTAATCTCCCGGATGATGCGGTCATTGACAGAATCATTCAGTCGCTTCCACCGAGCTACAAGAGCTTTGTGATGAACTTCAATATGCAGGGGATGGAAAAGACCATTCCTGAGGTGTATTCAATGCTGAAATTAGCAGAGGTGGAAATCAAAAAGGAACATCAAGTGTTGATGGTGAATAAAACCACTAAGTTCAAGAAAGGCAAGGGTAAGAAGAACTTCAAGAAGGACGGCAAGGGAGTTGCCGCGCCCGGTAAGCAAGCTGCCGGGAAGAAGCCAAAGAATGGACCCAAGCCCGAGACTGAGTGTTTTTATTGCAAGGGAAGTGGTCACTGGAAGCAGAACTGCCCCAAATACTTAGCAGACAAGAAGGCCGGCAACACTAAAGGTATATGTGATATACATGTAATTGATGTGTACCTTACCAGTACTCGTAGTAGCTCCTGGGTATTTGATACCGGTGCGGTTGCTCACATTTGTAACTCAAAGCAGGAGCTGTGGAATAAGCGGAGACTGGCGAAGGACGAGGTGACGATGCGCGTCGGGAATGGTTCCAAGGTCGATGTGATCGCTGTCGGCACGCTGCCTCTACATTTACCTACGGGGTTAGTTTTAAACCTCAATAATTGTTATTTAGTGCCAGCTTTGAGCATGAACATTGTATCAGGATCTCGTTTAATACGAGATGGCTACTCACTTAAATCCGAGAATAATGGTTGTTCTATTTATATGAGAGATATGTTTTATGGTCATGCTCTGATGGTGAATGGTTTATTCTTAATGAATCTCGAGCGTAATGCTACACATATTCATAGTGTGAATACCAAAAGATGTAAGGTTGATAATGATAGTCCCACATACTTGTGGCACTGCCGCCTTGGTCACATAGGTGTCAAACGCATGAAGAAGCTCCATGCAGATGGACTTTTAGAGTCTCTTGATTACGAATCATTTGACACGTGCGAACCATACCTCATGGGTAAAATGACCAAGACTCCGTTCTCAGGAACAATGGAGCGAGCAACCAACTTATTGGAAATCATACATACTGATGTGTGCGGTCCAATGAGTGTTGAGGCTCGCGGTGGCTATCATTATGTTCTCACCCTCACTGATAACTTGAGTAGATATGGGTATGTCTACTTAATGAAACACAAGTCTGAGACCTTTGAAAAGTTCAAGGAATTTCAGAGTGAGGTTGAGAATCAACGTGACAGAAAAATCAAGTTCTTGCAATCAGATCGTGGGGGAGAATACTTGAGTCACAAATTTGGCACACACTTAAGAAAATGTGGAATAGTTTCACAACTCACGCCGCCTGGAACACCTCAGCGTAATGGTGTGTCCGAACGTTGTAATCGCACTCTATTGGATATGGTGCGATCTATGATGTCTCTTACCGATTTAACGCTGTCATTTTGGGGCTATGCTTTAGAGACTGCCGCATTCACTTTAAATAGCGCTCTGTCGAAATCCTTTGAGACGACACCGTATGAATTATGGTTTGGGAAGAAACCTAAGCTGTCATTTCTAAAAGTTTGGGGATGCGATGCTTATGTCAAGAAACTTCAACCTGAAAAGCTCGAACCCAAGTCGGAAAAATGCGTCTTCATAGGATACCCTAAAGAAACTATTGGGTATACATTCTACCACAGATCCGAAGGCAAGATCTTTGTTGCCAAGAATGGGTCCTTTCTAGAGAAAGAGTTTCTCTCGAAAGAAATAAGTGGGAGGAAAGTAGAACTTGATGAGGTATTACCTCTTGAACCGGTAAGTGGCGCAGCTCAAGAAAATGTTCCTGAGGTGCTTGCACTGACTAGAGAGGAAGTTAATGATGATGATCATGAAACTTCAGATCAAGTTACTACTGAACTTCGTAGGTCCACGAGGACACGTTCCGCACCAGAGTGGTACGACAACCCTGTCTTGGAAATCATGTTGTTAGACAACGGTGAACCTTCGAACTATGAAGAAGCGATGGCGGGCCCGGATTTCGACAAATGGCTGGAAGCCATGAAATCCGAGATAGGATCCATGTATAAAAACGAAGTATGGACTTTGACTGACTTGCCCGATGATCGGCGAGCCATAGAAAATAAATGGATCTTTAAGAAGAAGACAGACGCGGATGGTAATGTGACCATCTATAAAGCTCGGCTTGTCGCTAAGGGTTATCGACAAGTTCAAGGGGTTGACTACGATGAGACTTTCTCACCCGTAGCAAAGTTGAAGTCCGTCCGAATCATGTTAGCAATTACCGCATTCTATGATTATGAGATATGGCAAATGGACGTCAAAACGGCATTCCTTAATGGTTTCCTTAAGGAAGAATTGTATATGATACAACCGGAAGGTTTTGTCGATCCTAAGAATGCTGACAAGGTGTGCAAGCTCCAACGCTCGATTTATGGGCTGGTGCAAGCATCTCGGAGTTGGAACATTCGTTTTGATGAGATGATCAAAGCATTTGGGTTTATGCAGACTTATGGAGAAGCCTGCATTTACAAGAAAGTGAGTGGGAGCTCTATAGCATTTCTCATATTGTATGTGGATGACATACTGTTGATGGGAAATGATATAGAATTCTTGGAAAGCATAAAGGCCTACTTGAACAAGTGTTTTTCAATGAAGAACCTTGGAGAAGCTGCTTATATATTAGGCATCAAGATCTATAGAGATAGATCGAGACGCCTCATTGGTCTTTCACAGAGTACGTACCTTGACAAGATATTGAAGAAGTTCAAAATGGATCAGTCAAAGAAGGGGTTCTTGCCTGTATTGCAAGGTACGAGATTGAGCACGGCTCAATGCCCGACCACGGCAGAAGATAGAGAAAATATGAGTGTCGTCCCCTATGCCTCGGCCATAGGGTCTATCATGTATGCTATGCTGTGTACCAGACCTAATGTAAACCTCGCCGTAAGTTTGGTAGGAAGGTACCAAAGTAATCTCGGCATGGAACACTGGACAGCGGTCAAGAATATCCTGAAGTACCTGAAAAGGACTAAGGACATGTTTCTCGTGTATGGAGGTGATGAAGAGCTCGTCGTAAAGGGTTACGTCGATGCTAGCTTCGACACAGATCTCGATGACTCTAAGTCACAAACCGGATACGTGTATATTTTGAATGGTGGGGCAGTAAGCTGGTGCAGTTGCAAGCAAAGCATTGTGCCGGGATCTACATGTGAAGCGGAGTACATGGCAGCCTCGGAGGCAGCACAAGAAGCAGTCTGGGTGAAGGAGTTCATTACCGACTTAGGAGTCATACCCAATGCGTCGGGCCCGATGACTCTCTTCTGTGACAACACTGGAGCTATTGCCCTTGCCAAGGAGCCCAAAATAAAATAGGATAAAACAATAACATGGAAAGAAAGAAATATATAATACAAAGAAGTAAATGAATCATGTATGAAGACTAGAAAAGAATGTCAATAAACAAAAAGTAGGAACAAAAAATATAGTAAATAAAAGAAAGAGAAAATATAGAATATCAGAAAATTTATTGATTCTAGCCTTTTTTTAACACAGTACAATCGAAGTCACTCAGAGCATCTCCAGCCGCGCCCCCAACAGGCCCCCCAGGCCACTTTTTCGGCAACGGCGTCAAAAAAATGCCCCAGTCGCGGCCCCAGGACACCGAAAAGCGCCGGTTCGGCCCTTTTTTCCGCCCGGCGGTCACAGGCCGAACCCGGCGCACTCAGGGCGATCGAGGGCTCCGACGCAAGGGAAAAGCGCGGCTGGCCCACACCATCAGGCGAAAAGTTAAGATTTTCTTCCCCGACTCGCCTCCCACCCCCGCGACCTTGGCCGCCACTAGCTATATCCCGGCGCCGACCGTCGCCCTTCACCACTAGATAGCCATTCCTCGCCTGAAAAATAGCAGAGGTTCGCCGTGGCAGCCCCTCCAACAGCAGCTGGGCGTTTGCAGCCACGAAGGGGCAGATTAGCGGCGGGTACACGCCCACCGGGCGCAAGGTGTTCGGCGACTTGCCTGCCCCGGCGATGGACTCAGATGACGAGGAAGCGCTCGCCGCGCTGCTGGAGGAGGAAGCCGAGGCCGACGTCCAGGAAGAAGAGCATCTTATGGTGCTCGCCGCCCTCGCCCAGCTGCTGGCGAGCAATGAAAAGCCACGGCGAGGTGGCTCGGCGCCAGGGCGGGTGAAAGCAAAGAACCGCATCGTCTCGAAGGCTACTGCATGCTCTACTCCGACTACTTCGTCGATGCTCCACTTCACGGCGACAAAACATTTCGGCGCTGTTATCGGATGAGCTGAAAGCTCTTCCTTGGGATTGTGAATTCCATCCGGGAGTTTGACAACTACTTCAAGTGCAAGATGGATTGCACCGGCAAACTTGGATTCACCTCGATCCAGAAGTGCACGACAGCGATGAGGATGCTTGCATATGGAGCTCCCGATGATTCACTCGACGATTATGGGCGCATGGCCGAGTCCACCAGCATAGAGTGTTTCTACAAGTTCTGTCGGGCAGTGGTGGCAGTGTTTGGACCGCAATACTTGAGAACACCCAATGCGGAAGACACTGCTCGGATCCTAGCACAGAATGCAGCAAGAGGATTTCCTGGGATGCTTGGAAGCATCGACTGTATGCATTGGAAATGGAAGAATTGCCCATTTGCTTGGCAGGGGATGTACAAAGGCGCCAAAGGCGATTGCAGTGTGGTACTTGAGGCGGTGGCCACACAGGACCTCTGGATTTGGCACTCCTTCTTTGGTATGCTAGAAACTCACAATGACATCAACATGCTGCAGTGCTCTCCTGTCTTTGCAAAGCTTGTTGAAGGTCACTCTCCTCCTGTGAACTTCGGGACCAATGGGCGGCACTACAACAAGGGGTACTATCTAGCTGATGGCATCTATCCGAGATGGTCGACATTTGTGAAGACCATCTCAAACATTGTGCCAGGAGGCAAGAACGCCTGGTTGCGAAGATTCAGGAGGCTTGCAGGAAGGATGTCGAGCGGGCATTTGGTGTGCTCCAGTCTCGATTTGCTGTTGTCTGGTACCCCGCTCAGACCTGGTCGAAAGATCAAATGTGGGAGATCATGACTTGCTGTGTCATCTTGCACAACATGATCATCGAAAGCGAGCAAGAAGACCCAGTGTTTGACACTGAACCATACTACAGGCAAGGCCCTCTAGCCGAAGTTGATCACCAGCTACCGGCAACCTGGACTGCCTACCTCAGTATGCATCAGGAGATCCGAGACCCACAGGTGCATCATCAACTGCAGCAGGATCTGATAGAGCACCTATGGAGGCTCAAGGGCGACGCCGGGCGCGACGTGTGATGAAATATGAGTTTTTATTTGTTGAACTATATAATTTGTATTGAACTATTTGTTGTTGCACTATTTTGTTGAACTATTTGATTTTCTGTGATGAACTATGTGATACAAAAATATTTATACGTTGATAATTCAACGCCGTACCACGGCGAACCACGCCGAATATGGGCCTATTCTCGCCCATATGAGCCCTTAATTCGCTGAAAGTGGGCCGAAAAGTGGGCCAATATCGATGCCTGGGGGCGACGGCTGGACGGCCAACCGCCCCCAGCACCGATTTAGCGCCGGCTCGCCCCAAGGGGGCGCGTAAAAGCGCCGCCTGGGGGGCCAACGGCTGAAGATGCTCTCACATACACAAGCATACACTCACTTGATTCTAGCTTTTGAGGAACAATCACACAATGTAGTTATAACCTTCACGACCCAAATTAAGATTCTTAGTTGTTTACAATACATCTTTGTGAATGCTTATTGTGCCACTTTTCCATTTTATTTTTTCTTGCAAAATAAAATGAAATCTAGATGAAAGAAAAAAAATGTCTAATTGCCTACTCTAATCGATGGTATGTAGATGAAATGTTACATCCTTTTATTTAAGACGATAATTCATTCACCGGAAATTAAGACAAACAATTCTGGATTTCAGAAAAAAATAATCCATATCTCTTCTTTCCACCCTGGAAGCTCATCTAAAAGAAACTAATAAGATAGAAATGTTTGCATTTTAGAAAATAAACCACCTATTTTTCCGCCCCTAGGCTTTGGTTACACTTGGCCATGTTGGGCGCATGGTTATACAATGCAAGGCCATGTTTGGTTCACATACAAAATTTGTCAGCATCTGCCATAATTATTTGCCACATGTGTCTAAGGTGAGACGATCAAAACTGGTGTCACACTTTGTCACACCAGAGATAATCTCATCATATTTTTCCGAGTCAATGACATCTGGGGTCCGATTTGTACGAAAGAAATATTGTCATAAGTGCGGCTGCAAAGGCTAACTCAGTTAAGCTTGTCTAACTTGTGGCTAACAAAGTGTGCCACGCTTGGGGAGGCGATCTGGACCCTGGCCAGGCCAACGTTGACATAATAATTTTTTTACAAGAAACTTTCAATTTATTTATTTTCAATCATAACAGTACAAAGAAAATCAGAAGTAATAAAAGTTACAACGAGGTCTGTGGGCCACGTAACGACAACTACAAGCATTGGAGAGAGCCGAAGGCGCGCCCCGTCATTGCCCCTCCCTCGTCGGAGCCGAGCAAATCTTATTGTAGTAGACAGTCGGGAAGTCATCGTGCCAAGCCCTATAGGACTAGGCACTAGAGCATCAACCATCGCCGATGAAGGGAGCTGTAGATCGGAAGGATCAAATTTGTAATCACTCAAATAAAGACGAACGAAGACCGGATCCAAATAGATGCAACGAAGACCAGCACCGATCGAATCCCTCGAGATTTAACGGAGACTCACCTCTACACGCCCTCCGATGAAGCTAGACACACCATCGAAATAGAGATGAAAAGTGGGAGACATTATTTCTACTAAGGGACACGCCGCGCGGCACAACCCCAGCCAAGATGTTGAACCTAACAAGAATAAGAACGGGGTCCCTCCCGCCGGCGGGGGCGCGATGTCCTCCGCACCTTATGACCCAAAGGCCATCGAATATGTGGCGGACCAGCGACGGTGTCAACAGGAAGAGGAGCTTTTCTTGTGGAGGAGGAACGAGAAGGCGTATGAACATACACAATAGCATTATTAGAGGTACTAATATGATGTTTTGGGAACAGAAAACAAGTGTGTTTTAATCGTTTTTTTCAAGCCCTCCCCAACATTGGTGCAACGACAATTTGCCACACCCCCTCTCATACAGTTTTTCTTGGCTCCATCCCTACAGGTAAACCATAACAAATTGTCTACTCTCTACGTCCGAAAATACTTATCGAAGACTGAGGGAGTATTGACTATGTTCGGATATATTTGGCTCCTTCATATATTAGGCCACAAACTATCAACATAGCTAACAAAAATATGGGATATATGTTACAGGAAGTATGACATTGGATTTGTATGCAAAAGAGTCATTCTAGGATATAACTTTTGTGACATGCTCCCTTTGTCCAGAATTACTTGTCGTGGGAGTTTTCAGCGACTAAGTAATTCTGGATGGAGAGAGTACGATTCATATTTTATAGCTAAATTTACACAATTAAAATAGAAGGGGCCATAAATAAATTTGGACGAAAGGAATGCAACCCATCTCCAAGTCTTTCCAAGGCTCGCGTGATTCCGTCCATTATATAATGAAAAAGCATATCGTGTGTTGTCATCAAAGCTTGAAACAGTAAAGTACTGTCTGTGAGAGTACAGGAGTACTACTACTCTACAGTAGCGTGGACCGCTGGTACGGCGTATAGTGTACTGGTAGAATGGATCAGAGATTCAGAATATGCACCGGAGCGGATCACCGTAGCAATACGCCTACGGCTACTGCGCAGCCTGCTGCAGCGTGTGTCTCTCTCTTCTGTCGCCATCTGCATAGGGACAAGTGTGAATTCAATTCAAAACTCGAAAGAATCAGAAAGATTAGACCTGTGACTTCAAGAGCCCACCGATCGGAGCTGGACAGAGCTAAATAAATGAGCCCACAAAAAGTTGCTTAGAGGGTGTTTGGTTTCAGAAACTTTTTTGTGTTGGGACTAGAAAAAGTCCCTAGCAAACCAAACACGATGGGAATTTTTTAAACTTTTTGCTAAAAGTTCTTAGAAACACTTTCTTGAGAGTTTTTTTCAAAAAAAAATCCTAGGACTAGAGACCTAGTATGACAGTTCCCCACGTCATCAACCACTGGTAATTACACCATTATATACCGGATAAGTAGACATAGAGATAGGAGTATGTACGTGACCACAGGCTTCTGCTTCTGGGCCCACGCGTCAGAGAGCTGATATGCATGCCTGTATCATCGCATTGTGGCAGCGTACGGTGCCAACTGCTTCACTGTCAGTCACTCAGTCCAGTGAGCACGCTCATGTGACCAGTGAGCACGCCAAGTCTGATAGCGTGGTCTCAGTTCTGTAGCCACACTGCACCGCACTACACCCTCCGCTGACATGGCGGTCGAGCAATATTCGGGCCCACACGTCATCTTCTTAGTCCTATATCATTGCCGCATGGCCTGTCTCTGATGTACCGCGTGTACCGATGACTGGTAGGTGGGACTGAGGTGTGCGTGTCCCCACCTGTCATCGTAAAGATGCGCGCCGCGCTGGTTCCTCTTTTCCTTAAACCGCACGCCAGAACCAGGGCCAAGCCCACCACCGGGGAAAGAGCAGACGACGGAAAGGTCAAAAGGCTGGGAGCAAAACAGTGACCACGGTAGGAGTACGCAGCCAGCGGAGCCGAGCGGCTGACAGATATGCTTCCGGGAGGGGAAGACGGCAAGCGGCGCGGCGCCACCGCCGACGCCGACGCCGAGGCCGGCGCCAGCGCGGCCGCCCTGAACGACCTCTGCGCCACCGCCGGGGACGCGGGGCGCCCCGTGCCCGCGCCGTTCCCGAGGGCGGCGGCCTGGGCGGTCGCGGCGCTGCTCGCGGTGGGGATCGGGCTCGGCGCCCTCGTCCTCGCCGTCGTGCGCAGCCCCGTGCTGCTCGTGCTCGCGCTGGTCCTCTCGGCGGCCGTGTCCGCGTTCCTCCTCTGGAATGCCGCGGCCGCGGCTTCCGGCCGCGTGCTGCGGCGGTTCGTCGACGGGCTCCCGGCCTCCAGCCTCCGCGTCGCCGCCGACGGCCAGCTCGTCAAGATTACCGGCGTACGTTTTACGATTGCTTATGCATTTTACCTGTTCTTAATTGCAATTGCGAATGAAAATTGATCTAAGATGTCCAACAAGTGCTCCGTTCTGAAGTCTCGTGCCTGCTGAAATTGAGCCGCCATTTAGTGGGGCAGTAATAAATTCAGTACCATTTTGTATGGCGTATGCTAAGTGTATCGATTTCTAAGATAAGATATGTGGAGTATAATGCGTGGGACGTGTAGCCATTCCGCATTTTGTGGCAATCGCACTCATGTGCCGTGTAGTACAGGTGCATAAATCTTTTGGATGGGTGTATGCTCGTTGACCTTATCTTGAAAGCTAGTTCTCTCAGATTAGACTGCTGTGAATAGAAGCTTCGCTGGCTGGATATTACTATAATCTTGCAAGGGGAAAAGAGCTGCCTACTTTATTTGCCAAGTTTACAGAATTAACTTCTATGCAAAGACTAATGATCGTTTCTTTTGGTTTCTCGGCTTGTCGATTCATTGTTGTGGTACAAGCATTGTTTTCCTTGTGTATTTACCATGTGATTAGAATGGTTTGCCAATCTCATATATGTTGTAATGTTCCTTCTTTTATGCAGCTGGTTTCATGTGGTGATATTTCGTTGATTTCTTCATATGAGAAGGTGGAGAACTGTGTATACACCTCTACGCTGCTAAGAAAATGTGGTAGATGGGGTTCTGAGGTGGCAAATCCTAAAAATAATTGTTCCAGGTGGAAATTGACACATGCTGAGGTAAGAATGCTCTGCGGTTATCTACATCTAATTTGCAGAGATTTATTTATCCTTGTATGTACCACACACATATTTCATTCATCTTGCACCTATCTCATCGTAATTTTGCTTCTTTTCTGTAATGATTATGTATTCTGCTTATCATTCCTTAAGCTAGTCTACGCACCACAATTGTGTTACAAACATACTATCAGTTTATGCAGCAAGGGTATTCCCTATTATTTTAGCTCCTTTTCCAGAATAATTATGGTAAGCAACAAAATGCACCAAGGGTCAACCTTTGTAACTCCATAGTGCTTTGCCGTTATTGTCGATTTGTAGTACCTAGTGAGATACTACAGACATATGCTATTTTTTCTCATTTGAACATTCTGTGGAGTTTGGCAGAGGTTTGCTGCTGATTTCTACATAACAGATGCAAAATCAGGTAAAAGAGCCTTGGTGAAAGCTGGGTACCACACGAAAGTTGTTCCATTGATCGATGAAAATGTTTTGGTTACAACAAGCAGAAGTACCGATCTATCTTCAACCTTGAAATGTTGGCTACAAGAAAGAAATCTTTATTCTGAAGAAGCTCAGCTTATCCGTCTTGAGGAAGGGTAATCAAATTTGTCCTGAATATCCACACCTTTTGTTTGTATCTTTGTAGATCGAGCCATCGAAAACTTACATGATTGCACAAACTTGTAGATATATCACGGAAGGAATGAAGTTGAGTGTGATCGGAATTTTGAGCAAGAAGAATGGAGATTTCCTGATATTTCCTCCCCGTGAACCTATATCTACAGGTTGTGTGTTGCTGTCATTTCTCCTTCCAGCTTACTTTGATGGAATAGTTCTGAGACTAGTAGACAAGAGTTATTTTATGCCACATTCTGGAATTTCATGAAATATTATGACAATTCATGAGATGTAACAGCTAACAATTTTTAATCCAATACCCTTTTCCCCTGAAATTGTCTTCTGTACTGTACCACAAACTTTGCTTGAGGGCTCACACGGCTTGTTTTAGGTAACCCTATACATTAGAATGTGCTCCCTCCGTCCCAAAATATAAGATCATTTTTGACACTCCTCGTTGTGACAATGTGACGTCTCCTATCCGGCAACAGATCATGTTGTCTTACTTCGTTCGCTGTTTCGGTGGTTCCCGCCTTATCGGCCTGTTGCTATAGTGTCACCATTTTGTTTTGTTTCTCCCTTGGTAGTGTGGCCAAAACTGTAAATTTATTTGCAGTGTGCTGTACTATCACCATTTTGTTTTGTTTGTCCCTTGGTAGTTTGGCCAATACTGTAAAATTATTTGCAGTGTGCCTAACAGAAACCGACATAGTTTGGTTGTCAGACCACTGGAGTAAATACCCGTGCCTGTATTTTACCCGTCTTAACTAATTTAAGTTTGAAGATGTGATGCTCTTTATAACATTGTTTATATGATGCTTTTGTTGTAGAAGAATTAGAATTTCATATTTTATTTTCAGATTGGGCATTATGAGCTCAGAACCTGTGCAAAGATCACGCAGTCCCCATCTAGGATCCAATCATATTTTCAGGCTTTCCGAAACATTTGTTTCTGGAAGGCAGCATTGTCAACCAGATAACAAATTTTATTGGATGATTAAATCTTCTTTTGCTGGGTTGCTGTCATTCTGCATAGCTTTCAAGCGCCCTCAATGGCTTTAGTAAATCAACACAAGTCACCTTTAAGACACTTCACGGGACCCCAACCACAATTTAACAAGCATCAACCAGAACTTAAAAGCTGTGTATCACAGATGAGGACGTTTACAGTGTACTGTAGTAGTACTCTACAAGGGCGGTACTGTACTGTAGTGGGCCTTCCTCCGGAACTGAAATGGAAGTACAGTGGTAGTGCAGACTGGCAGTGTTGCTGCTACAATTTGGGCCTGCTTAGTTCGCAGGATTCTGAACACGGGGATAAAGAAAAACACAGGAATATATGATAGGAATGCAGGTTCACATAATTCGTGGGTAGGAATTCTAGAAAGAGGTCCAGGGGATCCAGTATCTTGCTAGAACAAGATATTGGGAACTTCTGTCTTATCTTTCTCCAAAAATCTACAGTATACCGTGTGAATGTTCCCTCAGAAACTTGTGAAATTTCTGTGTTTTTCCTTGAAAGCGAGATCAGAGGAAATTCTACTCCGCTTTACATTTCCTTCATTCCTTTGAACCAAACAAATTAATAGTGCTATGAAATAAACAAGCCCTGCAGTTGCATCACTCATCTTGATGGTACAAACTGGCAATTATTAGCTTGAAGCACAATGTGAGAGCACACAACTGAATCTACAGTGAATCTAGTACTCGCTTTTCGCCATGGCGGGCTTCTGAATCGCGAATGGACAACCCCAACAGTACCACGGCCCGTGTTAAAAAAGAAAAACATTACCACGGGCACGGTGATTGCCACACTGTCAACCAGAGGCCGGCACCGGGTTATGTGTGCCGCTGGTGACCCCCCTCGCCTGCAAGGTACGAGGGCCGCCATCGAGATGTAGTACCAGGACATCATCATGGCTGTGTGGTCTTTTCTCTGAATAAAATGAGATGGAACAGACGAGCCCCGAGCAGAAATTCCTAGGAACGCAGTAAGAGCATCTACGGGCACCCCAGACCGGGGAAAATAATACAGACTCTTGGGAGCCGTAGGATCTCAGATCGAACGGCTACTGAAAGCTCTTGAACATTTTGCAAAAAAGTCATTCAAGAGTCTCAAAATTACACGCAGGTAAAATAGCTTCTCCGGTGCCGTTGGATCCGAGATCCAACGATCCAAAATCATGTATCATGGTAGCATGTGAAGTCTGGTAGCACATGAAACTTTCCCTCACAATCGCTAGGACGGACGGCCTATCAGTGACCGATGAAAAAACCCAACCTAGAGGGGCGTCTCCCGGCCTGACCGGCACTCCTCATGCCCGGCCCAAATATGGGGCGGATATGGGGTGGTCATGGTGTGACCAGGCGCGTCCGCCACGTCGGAACTGACAGGCCTACCCCACCACAAATTGCACCAAATTCACCGAACCCTCCCGCCTTTCCCGTGTCCGAGCCCTCTCTGTCCGCCACCCTTGCTCCCCATCCTCGCCGCCTGTCCTGATCCCCAGCCCTAGATGTCGTCTAGCTCGTCCCCGATAGCCGCGACAGAGGCTCCCTCCTCCTCGTCCATCGGCGATCTGTCCACGGCTTCATCCTGCAAGGCGGAGGACATCACTCGGAGGGACCGGCGATGGAGGCAGCGAGAGAGGGAAGCGTTGGCGGCGCAGGGAGCGGATACGGACATGGACGAGTAGCTCCCCCCTCCCCGCCGCGCCTGGGTCCCCGGATCCCATCCATCCAGCTGCTGACAAGGATCGAGCCGCCAGACCGGGTTGGAACAACAGAGGATCCGACGATTGGTTAGGGCATTCTGGAGAGCTTTCCACCCAGGCAGATGTCGGCAGTGGACGTATGTCACTTACCACAGTTGGTTCAGACACGGACAAGCATGGGCATTGGGGGCGCCCGGGCTGCCTACGACCTGTTTGACGGAATGACACAACAAGACTCAGTATGTTCTTGTTGCTCCTGATCAATTTTGCATATGCCATGTTCAATGTTTTGCATATACCACTAGTTCATTTCAGACATGATGAAGACGAATATGTTGTAATGGAGAATGGATGAGCTATCGTGCTAAAGGATAACCGACAAGTAATGGGAAATAAGTGGGAGAAGGCAAGGGCCTCTCGTGACACCACAACTACAAAAAATGTCCTCCACATGAACGCGCATTTTTTGGTGAGGGGGAACAAAAAAGACGAGAGATACAAGCTCATATTTTATGCGCAAAAGGAGAGGATGGATTGAGACAGGAATAGGGCAGAGAAGAAGCTGGAAATTGAGAGGGAGAAGATCGAGTTGGATAAGAAAGAGGTAGCGACCAAATGGGAGCTCAAGAAGGCCAAGACATTTGGAGAGATTGAGCTTGAGAAGGAGAGGCTGCAAATCGCACGGGACGCGAAGGATGGAAGATGATGTCGGCGAACAAAAGCCTCTTCGATGAGCATGCAAAAAAGTGGCTTGTGGAGAAGAAGGAGATCAATAGCCGTAAGGAGTACAAGGCAGTGAGGGCAGTTATGGCAGCAATGGAGCATGCGACAAGGACGCAGGCGGAGCATGCGGTCCAGATGTAGGCGGAAGATGTAAGTGAAGCGAGACACAAGGATGGCCTCGGAGCATGCGGCATGGATGGCATCCAACGACTGATCCGACCAGCCATCGAATGATCTGTCGCGCTCTGACATTGATTTCATTGGGCCATGTTCGGATTGTTGAACTATGATTTGTTTTGCTTTGCCGTATTTGTTTCAAACTGTTGAATTGGGACGATTTGTATCGTATGATCGACGTGCATGGATTTGAGGATCCGCATTTGAAGTGTGTGGATGTGCGGCATGCCAAATGAGAGTCCGGGGATGCGCCCATATGCGTTCGCGGCCGTATAGGGGGCCAGATTTGCCAAGTTTGGTTGTAGATGCTTTAGGACCATCTCCAATGCCAACCCTCAAAGCGCCTGCATCCGTCCGGGACGATTTGTTCGAACATATTCTGCCATCCAACGTGGTACCCTATGGGATGCTCGGCGGTTCAGATGCCTGTTTTTCCGCAAAGCGGAAGCAAACTTGGGGGAGGGGGGCTTTGCGGGAGTTCAGACCGCCACCGCCTAGGACTACGACCCCCCGGCCCACTGAAAACCCCATCCTATTTCCATTTTCTTCCACTCTGCTCCTGCCTCCTTTGCTTTATGTACGCACCCTCCTCGTCCGCCGCCCAGGCATTGCTTGATGTCCGCATCCCCCACCCACACGCCCGCTTGCCTTCCACCTAGGATCTGTATGCAGCCAGTTACCTTCCGCCCCCTGTCGACACCGTCCATGGTGGTGTGACGCCCGGATAATTAAGCTACAGTAATTCCACGCTCATCATGCCATGACACCTCGGTTACTGTTACTATCCTCGCAATAATTCGAAACCGTTCGAAATTCGTATTCAAATTAATGATAGCAATAAAAGTTATCAAAAATTAAAACAAAAATGTTCGGTGGTTGTCGAATATTATAAAGGTAATTATGGTGCAGCAAACACATTTTTATAAAATGTCTAAATAATTTAAAGTGATTTAAAACAGAAAAGAAAATAAATAAAAGCAAAAACAGAAAAACTAAAGCTAAACCAAAAGGAAAGGAGAAAGACCCCCTGGGCTTCGGCCCATTCCCTCGCACCCGGTCGGCCCAAGTGGCCCAGCTGCCACCTCCCCACCTCTGTCACCACCTCCCCACACCCCCCCACTGTTCGTCCGACCGCGCCCGCGTCGCCGTCGGACCAGCTCGCCGCCCCGCGCCGATACAGGCCCCTGGAGAGGATAAGGGCGCTGACGCCGCGCCCTCTCGGGCTCCCCTCCCC
>NC_057797.1:641770373-641778425 GCF_018294505.1 Triticum aestivum
CTAGTCTCCGTGCACCGTCATCCTCCTCTACGTCCTCCACGCTGATGATTAGGATCCGGGGAGCTCTACAGCGCGGGATCCCCGTCGTCGTCTTCCTCGGGTCGCCGCTGTCGCCATCGACCCCGACCAACGCCAACCTCCCGTCTACGTCGCGCCGCTGCTGCTACTAATCCGTCACCGGGCCCCCGTGCGCCCACTCGGTGAGCTCCTGCGCCCCGCTCTCCTTTTCCCTCGCGCACCGTAGCTGCCTATTCGCCGTTGCCGAGAGCCCGTCGCCGTGGATCGCCTCGCCGCCGTGGCCGTACTCTCCGTCGTGCTCTCCTGAGCACGGCATCTTGTTCCTGGTGCACCCAGGAACCCAACGCGGCCGCTCGCGCGCTGCTCCGTGGCCGCTAGCTCCTAGCTCGGTGAACGCCCGAACGCGTCACCGCACGCGCTCGTCGCCGGCAGCCGTCCGGTGACCATTTGGTCCCGGGCTCATGCCTGTTGTGCTCGCACGCGCCCGTAGAGGCCTCCTGACCGTTTAGGGTACTTGCTGCCGTGCTGCAGCGCCGTTTCCCTCTCGCGGCCGAACGCCGGCGTCCGCCCCGCTCGTCACCGGTGACGCTGCGGTCCTCCTCCGGCCACGCCACCGCCCCCGCTAGATGCGCCTCTGCGCGCTCGTTCGAACGAGCCCAGGCGCGCGCGGATCCGTGCACTGTGTGCATTTTCCGGCGAACTCCGGCGGGCCTGCGCTGTGCTTTTGGTCGCCGGCGGCGGGAACCGCCCCTGCTGACCTGGCACCGCGGGTCCCGCCACCTGGGCCACTGACTGGTGGGCCCAGGGCCCCCTGTTGACATGTTGACTGGGTCAACGTGCCGACTGGGCAGCCCAGTGGCACTGACATGCGGGCCCATGCCATAAAACAAATGAAACAAATATATAAACTGCTAATTAATTTAGTTAATTAACTAAAACTTAATTAGACACTGACAGGTGGGCCCAGTAGGTTTACTAACTAATTTTAGATTAGTTTAAACTCTGTTTAACCCACTGTCTATGACAGGTGGGTCCCCCATGTCAGTTTTGACTGGTCAACCGACCAGTTGACCTGCTGACATCACTCTGATGTCATGCCTGCGTCATCAGGCACTGTTCTGGATAAGGTTGGACTTAAATGAATAAATAAAATCAGAAAATGATTTAAATCTTTTGAAAATCATATCTTTTAATCCGTAACTCGGATGAAAATACTTTCTACATGAAAGTTGCTCAGAACGACGAGACGAACCCGGATACGCAGCCCGTTCGTCCACCACACACCTCTAACATACCAAACACGCAACTTTCCCCCTCCGGTTCATCTGTCCGAAAACGCGAAACACCGGGAATACTTTCCCGGATGTTTCCCCCCTTCGTCGGTATCACCTACTACCGCGATTGGGCACACCTAGCATCGTTACTTGTCATGTCATGCATCGATATGCATTTGTTTGCATTGTATTCATTGTTTCTTCCCCCTCTTCTCTCCGGTAGACTACGAGACCGACGCTGCTGCTGCCCAGTTCGACTACGGAGTTGACGACCCCTCCTTCTTGCCAGAGCAACCAGGCAAGCCCCCCCTTGATCACCAGATATCGCCTATTCTACTCTATACTGCTTGCATTAGAGTAGTGTAGCATGTTACTGCTTTCCGTTATTCCTATCCTGATGCATAGCCTGTCCTTGCTACTACTGTTGTTACCATTACCTGCTATCCTACTGCTTAGTATAGGATGCTAGTGTTCCATCAGTGGCCCTACACTCTTGTCCGTCTGCCATGCTATACTACTAGGCCGTGATCACTTCGGGAGGTGATCACGGGCATATACTATATACTTTACACAGTTACATTACCTGTGATACTGTTCGGAGATGGGGGCTGAAGGGGCAGGTGGCTCCATCCAGGTAGTGGTGGGCCTGGGTTCCCGACGGCCCCCGACTGTTACTTTGTGGCGGAGCGACAGGGCAGGTTGAGACCACCTAGGAGACAGGTGGGCCTGGCCTTGTTCGGCATTCGCGGATACTTAACACGCTTAACGAGATCTTGGTATTTGATCTGAGTCTGGCTACTGGCCTATACGCACTAACCATCTACGCGGGAGTAGTTATGGGTATCCCGACGTCGTGGTATCAGCCGAAGCACTTCGTGACGTCAGCGACTGAGCGGCGCGCGCCGGGTTGGACTGCGTTAACGCAACTTCCTTTGTAATGGAGGTTGCTAGGTCTGCTCACCGGCCGCGTATGCAACGTGCAGGTGTGCTCAGGGCGATGGGCCCAGACCCCTGCGCGCTTAGGTTTAGACCGGCGTGCTGGCCTCTCCGTTGAGCCTAGGTGGGGCTGCGACGTGTTGATCTTCCGAGGCCGGGCATGACCCAGGAAAGTGTGTCCGGCCAAATGGGATCGAGCGTGTTGGGTTATGTGGTGCACCCCTGCAGGGAAGTTAATCTATTCGAATAGTCGTGATCTTCGGTAACAGGACGACTTGGAGTTGTACCTTGACCTTATGACAACTAGAACCGGATACTTAATAAAACACACCCTTCCAAGTTCCACAGACAACCCGGTGATCGCTTTTCCGCAGGGCGACGAGGAGAGGATTGCCGGGTAGGATTATGCTACTTGGAGATGCTATTTGGAGTTGCTACTTGGAGATGCTACTTGGAGGACTTCAATCTACTCTCTTCTACATGCTGCAAGACGGAGGCTGCCAGAAGCGTAGTCTCCGATAGGACTAGATATCCCGCTCTTATTCTGGCATTCTGCAGTTCAGTCCACCGATATGGCCTCCTTACACATATACCCATGCATATGTAGTGTAGCTCCTTGCTTGCGAGTACTTTGGATGAGTACTCACGGTTGCTTTTCTCCCTCTTTTCCCCTTTCCCTTCTACCTGGTTGTCGCAACCAGATGCTGGAGCCCTGGAGCCAGACGCCACCGTCGGCGACGACTCCTACTACATTGGAGGTGCCTACTACTACGTGCAGGCGGACGACGACGACCAGGAGTAGCTAGGAGGATCCCAGGCAGGAGGCCTGCGCCTCTTTCGATCTGTATCCCAGTTTGTGCTAGCCATCTTATGGCAACTTGTTTAACTTATGTCTGTACTCAGATATTGTTGCTTCCGCTGACTCGTCTATGATCGAGCACTTGTATTCGAGCCCTCGAGGCCCCTGGCTTGTATTATGATGCTTGTATGACTTATTTTATGTTTTAGAGTTGTGTTGTGATATCTTCCCGTGAGTCCCTGATCTTGATCGTACACATTTGCGTGCATGATTAGTGTACGATTGAATCGGGGGCGTCACAAGTTGGTATCAGAGCCGACTGCCTGTAGGAATCCCCCTTCCACATTCCTTGGCCGAAGTCGAGTCTAGACATTGAAAAACTTTTACTAACATGGCTGTGTGGCCCATGGGCCCACGTCGCCATCGGGTGGTAGTAGGATCTTTTACTCCTCGACCTATACTCTGGGACTCTGATCTCTCTACTATTCGGGTTAAATGAATTTGCTAACTCTAAGATTAGGATCTCGTGATCGCATCCACCCGGAGAGCCCCTTACTGCAGAGGATCGCCTGCTACATCAGAAGATTCCGAAGATACTCTCTGATGTTCTCTCGAGACTTTGTGCCCATCACTTTTGCTATTCCTGACCACCGATAAATCCGTATGGATAACTACTTACACTTTCCATTCATATGATCATCCCCCATTGATCTTGTTATTACAAGATACCCCGAAGTTTTCTCTATTGTTCCGAGAATACTTTGTGCCTACTGCCTAGCAGTTCTTTGCCACATGAATACCCCCTTCAAATAAATTCTCGCACTTATCGAGTATCCGCTCATTCCCCAGTTGTTCATGTGTTACACAAAAGTCTTCGAAATACCACCCGATATTCCGAAAATCCTCAGCAACCTATTGCTCTGGAATTTCTTGTTTGCTTTCATTATGATTAATCCCATAAGTATAGAAATCTTATTGACATTCCTTGTCATTATCATTTTGAGTCTGTTGACTCAATATATTGCGAATACACGCAATCATCATTGATCCTTATAGACTACCTTTCCGGCTGAGCTTCCATTCTTTTAACTGGAATTGGTTCTCGACCAATCCAATTGTCGTTGATTGTACCTTAAGGCTATTCAACTTATCCATCCCTAATCAGAGCATTGCTTCTGATCCCTTGATTTGAAAATCATAATTCCTTTGCATTTGACAATTGAGTTAGTCAGTTGTTTCTATAATCTGATCTCCTTGCATTCTTCTTCCTCTAGTTGAGTACCGATACTCGTATCAGATCCTTTGTGGACCATCAAGTCCTTTGTTGGATTGTTATCCGACAGTGTCCTTCACATTTGATCACTTTGTGAGTTCTTCCCCTGATACATAATGCCTTTGTTAAGTTGTATCCTCTGCTTGGCCAACCATGCTCTGCTTTCGGGCTTGTGTTATTTACTCTTGAAACTTGTGGTATATGTTTCTAAGAAGCCCCTATGGGTTGAACATATGCCTTCTCTAAACCGTGTGAACCCAAAAGTTTTCACGAGTCATACCCTTCTGGTGCTTCACCAGATAAAATTTCAACACTGCAACTTCATCGAACGTGAGAAGTGAATGAAAGGTTATGCATTGGAGAAGTGGGAGTCGACCTTGAACTTGTGTTCATGCCCATGGACACGATGTAGATCTTATCATTAAAGCTTCTCTTAAATGAATTATTCCTTTGGTATAAGTTCATCTTATATCTAGGATCTGGCCTTCTGCAATCGTGGTTCCGACCATGATTGTTCTTCTTTGATCTCATTCCTCGGACAAGTTAAAACAATTGTCTTCTATGGATCAATACACCAGTCCAATCTTACTTTGATCTTGTGTCGAGTATTACCCCCTGGTATCTCGAGATTATCATGGAACTGCATAACTTTTTATGAGTTCTTCATCAAGTGCTACATTCTCATTGATTCCAATTTTTCACGGGCTCTGAGTTATTTAACACTCAAAGACACCGATAACTGACACGAGTCCGCATCGCGATTAAGCAACTCTTGGTGACCTTCATTACTTACGAGTTTGAATTCCATCACGTCATTCCTAGCCTGTTTGGCTATATCCTTGTCGTGCCGATTTTAACTGTGCTACCTGGTCCTCTTCCAGAGCATAATTTTCGACGCTGAGCTAAGCTTACGTTGATTTCCTTGACTTATCATTCCACCTCAGACAACAAGCTTGGTTCCGAGTTTGTGTCGTACCCATGGTTCCAATAACCTCTTGCTTGATCATTCTTTTGACTTGATGTGATCGCGGATCGATTACATCTTCAGGTAATCTCTCGACAAATGTGTCGTGATCATTATCAACTTTCTGAGCTATTCCAGAATAACAATCAAATTCATGATAAGAATTACCATCCTTGCCCCTCGATGAATTGTGTGTCATCGACTACTTCCTTGCCTCCTTTCCAACACAAGCTTGTTCGTGTTTTGTGTTATACCTTGAGTTCCTTGCTACCCAGCATTGTTCTTCTTACCTTGTAATATTACCACCTTTTATGTCAAGAATGTCGTGGGAATTTCACCACCTCTTGAGAATTCTTGGTATGGTGATATTTCTCACCATCGCCATTCTTCTTGGGTCCTCGTGTTGATTCCAACCGGGGTACCAACAAGTAAACGGTGGTGTTTGAATCCTGCACTTCTAGCAACCCTACTACTTTGAAGTTAATGGCCGGCCGTTCATTCTTAGACTATTGATTATTGAATCACCATTCTGACATTGGTCGTGCAACCCAACCCATATTTCGGGCGCACCTTTCAACCCATGTTTAACTGTGCATGTTTTCCTCCAGCATACATCATTAAGTCATTTGACCTGGCTAATGTTATCTCCTTGTTCACATAGTTGTGGAAATCCATCCTTTTTGGAAATGTCAATGGGTTGTCGCTGAGTCAATCAGTCACCTCCTCACCTCTCCTTGATTTATTGATGAACTCTTGTTTCGGAACTCGCTTCCATAGTTCATTTCTCGAGAATCTTGCAATGTCATTTCATCGAATTTGTGTTGCACCTTTTCTTCTCGGACATCCTGAGTCTGAGGTATCATGACACCAACCGGATCTGAATCTCGGTCAGATATGATGGTTGGGACAACTTTCCAGGAGTTATGATGTTGGTCCTTTGATGACCCGATAATATGATGTCATGCCTAGCACCCCCCCCGGCTGGAGGACCTATCATTATAATTTCTTTTGCAAGGATAACCATTCTCCCTGGAGGAAACTGTAAAACTTATTTTATAAGTTGCTCCTGATGGATCATTTGTGTATCCAAAGTCAGACCCTTGATTGAAACACCATGTCATTGCTACCTCGAAGCATGACTATGATACGCCGCTCATCAACAGGAACATTTGAAGCCCAATGTTAAATGTTTCCTGCTCAATTATCCAAACACCGATGTATGGGCAATGTCATGAAAATTTCTCCCGTACCTAAAGAGTTTTCTACATTATATCCTGTCTTGGATATCATGCTCTAATTGTCCTTGGGAAGGATATACCCCTGAATAATGTGTTTAAACACATTTTTCTTTCCATTGTTCCATTTAATCTGATGATCACCTTTTTCTTTCCATTGTTTTGTTTAACCTTTCTGGTGATCTATATGATCTAAGCAGTAATATTCTTCTGCTTTTGTACACACCTAGGTGTGCAATCGTGTCGGTAAGACCCTGTTATTATTGTTGATGACATTCCGGTAACCATCGATGGACGAGAACTTGCCTAATGGTCCGCCTCGTTCAACGAGCAGGAGAATGGTTCTCTTCGTCCCTCGCCCTTGGTACCGATGTTGTTGCCGACATAACTGACGGGCTATCCTCTGACATGCCTTACTTACATGATCGTGCAAGATGTCAACGGCCTTCTTACTTTAACCCACATGGTGGGCCCATAACCCACAGTTCCACAGGATCAAAACCTGACTCTCCTGTACAACCTATTGTCAAAGTTATTCCTCGCGCTTGACTTTGTATGTAATTCACGGGCCACCTGCCTAGTGATATATTATGGTATCAGGCGCAATACTTATTCCCATTGCACTGAACCCCTTTCACACCCTGTTTCAGGCAACGAACGATTGTCTATGTGCTCGAAACTTCTCAGGATACCTCCTCACTTTGTTCTCAATAATGTCTAAGGGTTTTTAATTCGAGAGTTACTTCCCCCACCTTCCCCGATGTTATCAACAAGTTAGTCAACCTTGTAGAGGTCTGTTCTCCCAGCCCCTTTATTCTTTCGTAAGTGCGGTGAAAGTTCCTGAAGAAAGGATGACAACTTGATCATGGTGGCTTGAAACAGAGAAATGAAGATATCAACGAAAGGGATCAACCTCTTCGAGAAGAGCAAGCCAGGATGAGAAGACCCGCTAGATTCGTTACCAAACTTTCCCCCTTAGTCCCCCTCTTAAATCTCGGGACGAGATTTCTTGTAGTGGAGGAGAATTGTGACGCCCGGATAATTAAGCTACAGTAATTCCACGCTCATCATGCCATGACACCTCGGTTACTGTTACTATCCTCGCAATAATTCGAAACTGTTCGAAATTCGTATTCAAATTAATGATAGCAATAAAAGTTATCAAAAATTAAAACAAAAATGTTCGGTGGTTGTCGAATATTATAAAGGTAATTATGGTGCAGCAAACACATTTTTATAAAATGTCTAAATAATTTAAAGTGATTTAAAACAGAAAAGAAAATAAATAAAAGCAAAAACAGAAAAACTAAAGCTAAACCAAAAGGAAAGGAGAAAGACCCCCTGGGCTTCGGCCCATTCCCTCGCACCCGGTCGGCCCAGGTGGCCCAGCTGCCACCTCCCCACCTCTGTCACCACCTCCCCACACACCCCCACTGTTCGTCCGACCGCGCCCGTGTCGCCGTCGGACCAGCTCGCCGCCCCGCGCCGATACAGGCCCCTGGAGAGGATAAGGGCGCTGACGTCGCGCCCTCTCGGGCTCCCCTCCCCACTTG
>NC_057797.1:641778624-641827683 GCF_018294505.1 Triticum aestivum
CCCAGCGCGCCCATGGCCGCGCCGCCGTGCTAACCCCGGCCACCGTCGTCCCCGAGCCCCTCCAACTAGTCTCCGTGCACTGTCATCCTCCTCTACGTCCTCCACGCTGATGATTAGGATCCGGGGAGCTCTACAGCGTGGGATCCCCGTCGTCGTCTTCCTCGGGTCGCCGCTGTCGCCATCGACCCCGACCAACGCCAACCTCCCGTCTACGTCGCGCCACTGCTGCTACTAATCCGTCACCGGGCCCCCGTGCGCCCACTCGGTGAGCTCCCGCGCCCCGCTCTCCTTTTCCCTCGCGCACCGTAGCTGCCTATTCGCCGTTGCCGAGAGCCCGTCACCGTGGATCACCTCGCCGCCGTGGCCGTACTCTTCGTCGTGCTCTCCTGAGCACGGCATCTTGTTCCTGGTGCACCCAGGAACCCAACGCGCCCGCTCGCGCGCTGCTCCGTGGCCGCTAGCTCCTAGCTCGGTGAACGCCCGAACGCGTCACCGCACGCGCTCGTCGCCGGCAGCCGTCCGGTGACCATTTGGTCCCGGGCTCATGCCTGTTGTGCTCGCACGCGCCCGTAGAGGCCTCCTGACCGTTTAGGGTACTTGCTGCCGTGCTGCAGCGCCGTTTCCCTCTCGCGGCCGAACGCCGGCGTCCGCCCCGCTCGTCACCGGTGGCGCTGCGGTCCTCCTCCGGCCACGCCACCGCCCCCGCTAGATGCACCTCTGCGCGCTTGTTCGAACGAGCCCAGGCGCGCGCGGATCCGTGCACTGTGTGCATTTTCCGGCGAACTCCGGCGGGCCTGCGTTGTGCTTTTGGTCGCCGGCGGCGGGAACCGCCCCTGCTGACCTGGCACCGCGGGTCCCGCCACCTGGGCCACTGACTGGTGGGCCCAGGGCCCCCTGTTGACATGTTGACTGGGTCAACGTGCCGACTGGGCAGCCCAGTGGCACTGACATGCGGGCCCATGCCATAAAACAAATAAAACAAATATATAAACTGCTAATTAATTTAGTTAATTAACTAAAACTTAATTAGACACTGACAGGTGGGCCCAGTAGGTTTACTAACTAATTTTAGATTAGTTTAAACTCTGTTTAACCCACTGTCTATGACAGGTGGGTCCCCCATGTCAGTTTTGACTGGTCAACCGACCAGTTGACCTGCTGACATCACTCTGATGTCATGCCTGCGTCATCAGGCACTGTTCTGGATAAGGTTGGACTTAAATGAATAAATAAAATCAGAAAATGATTTAAATCTTTTGAAAATCATATCTTTTAATCCGTAACTCGGATGAAAATACTTTCTACATGAAAGTTGCTCAGAACGACGAGACGAACCCGGATACGCAGCCCGTTCGTCCACCACACACCTCTAACATACCAAACACGCAACTTTCCCCCTCCGGTTCATCTGTCCGAAAACGCGAAACACCGGGAATACTTTCCCGGATGTTTCCCCCCTTCGTCGGTATCACCTACTACCGCGATTGGGCACACCTAGCATCGTTACTTGTCATGTCATGCATCGATATGCATTTGTTTGCATTGTATTCATTGTTTCTTCCCCCTCTTCTCTCCGGTAGACTACGAGACCGACGCTGCTGCTGCCCAGTTCGACTACGGAGTTGACGACCCCTCCTTGCCAGAGCAACCAGGCAAGCCCCCCCCCCTTGATCACCAGATATCGCCTATTCTACTCTATACTGCTTGCATTAGAGTAGTGTAGCATGTTACTGCTTTCCGTTATTCCTATTCTGATGCATAGCCTGTCCTTGCTACTACTGTTGTTACCATTACCTGCTATCCTACTGCTTAGTATAGGATGCTAGTGTTCCATCAGTGGCCCTACACTCTTGTCCGTCTGCCATGCTATACTACTGGGCCGTGATCACTTCGGGAGGTGATCACGGGCATATACTATATACTTTACACAGTTACATTACCTGTGATACTGTTCGGAGATGGGGGCTGAAGGGGCAGGTGGCTCCATCCAGGTAGTGGTGGGCCTGGGTTCCCGACGGCCCCCGACTGTTACTTTGTGGCGGAGCGACAGGGCAGGTTGAGACCACCTAGGAGACAGGTGGGCCTGGCCTTGTTCGGCATTCGCGGATACTTAACACGCTTAACGAGATCTTGGTATTTGATCTGAGTCTGGCTACTGGCCTATACGCACTAACCATCTACGCGGGAGTAGTTATGGGTATCCCGATGTCGTGGTATCAGCCGAAGCACTTCGTGACGTCAGCGACTGAGCGGCGCGCGCCGGGTTGGACTGTGTTAACGCAACTTCCTTTGTAATGGAGGTTGCTAGGTCTGCTCACCGGCCGCGTACGCAACGTGCAGGTGTGCTCAGGGCGATGGGCCCAGACCCCTGCGCGCTTAGGTTTAGACCGGCGTGCTGGCCTCTCTGTTGAGCCTAGGTGGGGCTGCGACGTGTTGATCTTCCGAGGCCGGGCATGACCCAGGAAAGTGTGTCCGGCCAAATGGGATCGAGCGTGTTGGGTTATGTGGTGCACCCCTGCAGGGAAGTTAATCTATTCGAATAGCCGTGATCTTCGGTAACAGGACGACTTGGAGTTGTACCTTGACCTTATGACAACTAGAACCGGATACTTAATAAAACACACCCTTCCAAGTTCCACAGACAACCCGGTGATCGCTTTTCCGCAGGGCGACGAGGAGAGGATTGCCGGGTAGGATTATGCTACTTGGAGATGCTATTTGGAGTTGCTACTTGGAGATGCTACTTGGAGGACTTCAATCTACTCTCTTCTACATGCTGCAAGACGGAGGCTGCCAGAAGCGTAGTCTCCGATAGGACTAGATATCCCCCTCTTATTCTGGCATTCTGCAGTTCAGTCCACCGATATGGCCTCCTTACACATATACCCATGCATATGTAGTGTAGCTCCTTGCTTGCGAGTACTTTGGATGAGTACTCACGGTTGCTTTTCTCCCTCTTTTCCCCTTTCCCTTCTACCTGGTTGTCGCAACCAGATGCTGGAGCCCTGGAGCCAGACGCCACCGTCGGCGACGACTCCTACTACATTGGAGGTGCCTACTACTACGTGCAGGCGGACGACGACGACCAGGAGTAGCTAGGAGGATCCCAGGCAGGAGGCCTGCGCCTCTTTCGATCTGTATCCCAGTTTGTGCTAGCCATCTTATGGCAACTTGTTTAACTTATGTCTGTACTCAGATATTGTTGCTTCCGCTGACTCGTCTATGATCGAGCACTTGTATTCGAGCCCTCGAGGCCCCTGGCTTGTATTATGATGCTTGTATGACTTATTTTATGTTTTAGAGTTGTGTTGTGATATCTTCCCGTGAGTCCCTGATCTTGATCGTACACATTTGCGTGCATGATTAGTGTACGATTGAATCGGGGGCGTCACAGGTGGACACCATGCCTAACAGGTGTTCGGTCAAATGCCATCGAGCTTTTTTCTAACTTCATATTGTTTTTTAGAGTAAGCGGAGTGGCGAGGAACTCGATAAAGGAGGATGAGTTGTTGACTTATTGCGCGATGCGTGGTTGGCCATATTTGCGAACTTCATAGGTAGGAGTGGAAGGAGTGGGGTGTTTTGGCAGCGTGTTCATGGTTCGTTTCATGCGCGAAAGCACATTGGACCCTACGACATGGACATCATCCATGAACGCAATGTGAAGTCATTAGCGCATGATGGTACCATTCAGAACTTCGTCACAGAGTTTTGTGGTGCGATTGAACGGTTCAAGGCAATGTGGCCATTCAAGATGGCAATGGGCCCCCGAAACCTGCATCCCCGCGGGTTTTTACCCTATTAGGGGATGGGAGTGGGCATCTTTTCATCTACATGGAGCTGTTGCTGGGCACATTATACAACCCGACATGTTTCGTGGGTTTATGTCCGTTTCAATAGCCCCCAAACCCGAAACCCGACAATACCCGGAAAAATAAGTTTAAATATGCCGATTTGTAGCTGCTGTTATTGTGAAATATGCTTACCTTTGTTGGTGAAATGGGGTATTATATTGTGCTAAAAAATGCTCCTTGTAGCTGTTGTTATTGTTCTTTTTGCTCAAGTTATGCTACTGAAATATGCTCCTTGTAGCTACCGAACCATGTAGTATTTGTATTGTGTTAAAATTTGCTCTAAGTTATGCTGCTGAAATATGCTCTTTTTCTTGCTGAAATGTTATTCTTTGCTGCTACTATGTTTGCTTAAATATGCTGATTTCCCCGTGGGTTTAGAAAACCCGACAGGTTTAGTGGACGGGCAAAAAACTAGCCCCGCGCACGGTGATGGGGACAGGGACGGGTTTACGATTTTCTCATAGGGATGGGTTTGGGCAGGCAAACCCGGTGGGTTTCGTCCCCGTTGCCATCTTGAGTGGCCATTGTGCGTGGCAACCATGCATGGAGATCATAAGTTTTGCTTCTTCTTGCTCTACTTGTTGATTAATTTATTTATTCACTTAATGTTGCTCTACACGTTGTGTAGCTTGCATGTGTTGCTGTGATGTACTACAGGTTAGAGGGCAGACCATTCATGCACATCCATTGTTGGACGAAGCTCAAGGGGCAGTATGTGTGGCACGACATGTGTCAGCTCTAATTATATCCATATCTTTGGGTTTGTCATATCCATGAAAAACATGTTGAACATCTAGTTATCTCAAAGAATTTGAATTATTGTTGCACTAGAGATATTTGCATGATGATTTGTGCTATTTTCTATCCGGGCCATGATGATTCCGTCGTGTTCGATGAAATTTGTTCGATTTATTGAAATCCGATCTGAAATGTATGCGGCTACGGTTAGATGGTCGGCTCCCACATCCGTGCCCATGGATTGCCCCCCAACCCCTAGGTCCGTGAACGGATGTGGTGTCCAATTTGGGGATCAGCATTGGAGATGCCATAAGCTAACTCATTGGTGACCGCCAGTAAGGCCTCGTCACCTATGAGATGCTCCTTACGGTGTCATGTCGTATTACGTGAAGCAACATGTTTTTGTTTGCAATTAGAAGTTAATTTTCATATGTTTTTTCATAAATGACACTTTTTATTGGCTCATAACAAGGGGATACAAGCACAATGAGCACTTACCTGACCTCGCACCTAGCAATCTGCCCAAAGCTGCCACTAAACAGAGGAAGAAGAGAACCTCAGACAGTGATGATGAAGACTTTGTGGTTGAAGAGGAAGTAACCTCAAAGAAGAAAGTGCTCAAGAAAGAGTATGTTGCTGCTGCTGCCACAAAGCCAGGCCTCCAGAAGAAAGCTCCTGCCAGGAGAGGTCCCATGTCAAAGGCCAGACAGTCAACTTTGACTCAAGAAACAATGAAGTTCACTCTTGAACATTCTAATGATGATGAGGTTGCTAGAAAGAAGAAGAAGAGAGCTAGAACAAAAATGGCTAAGGTGCTTGGCAAGCCTTCCATGAGGGAGTCAGTTTCACCCCTCCGCTTCACTGAACAGTTGAGCGACGCTTCACCTCTACCTGCATCTGCGTGCGTGTCAGGAGGCTCGAACCAACACGGCCGCATGGTCTCGGTCCGCGACCAGTAACTGTGCGAACCGCATCGCCAACACTCGCCTCTCACCAGTAACCGTGCGACCGCGCGACTCACTTCTTTTTCCTCGAGAGAAGCGATTGACTGTCTCAAATCCTCTCGACAGAGCAAGTTCCTCTTCCGCTCCAAACGAGCCGCACCACATAACGCCACATGGGAGTAGAGAGCGTGTGCGCTCGACGATTTTTTTCGCCCTTCCAAAGTTGTGACACACGGGAAAGCGATTACAACAAACCGAAGGCCCAGTTAACAGGAGATCGTGGATTTTGTTATGGGAGAAGCGACCCAGCCCATGGAGCCTGATTTGCATAGCAGAGGAAGGCTGGACGGGATTAGAGGGCAATCCAACCGCCAAAAACGCCCACAACTTGACATCTGACGGCCAAAAACGATAATGGCCTGAGAGGGCTCCAATAGTGCTCAATTATAATGTCTTTAAATGTATGTTATGATTCCCTTAGTGGTGTCATGTGAACGTCGACTGCATGACACTTCACCATATTTGGCCCTAAGGGAATGCATTGTGGAGTAGCAATTAGATGATGGGTTGCTTGAGTGACAGAAGCTTAAACCCTAGTTTATGCGCTATTCCGTAAGTGACCGATTGGATCCAAAAGTTTAATGCTATGGTTAGAATTTATTCTTAATACTTTTCTCATAGTTGCAGATGCTTGTGGAAGGGTTAATCATAAGTAGGAGGTTTGTTCAAGTAAGAACAACACCTAAGTACCGGTCCACCCACATATCAAATTATCAAAGTACCGAACACGAATTAAGCCAACATGATGAAAGTGACTAGATGAAATTCCCGTGTACCCTCAAGAACACTTTGCTTATCATAAGAGACCATTTTGGCCTGTCCTTTGCCTCAAAAGGATTGGGCTACCTTGCTGCACTTCTGTTACTACTATCGTTACTTGCTCGCTACAAATTACCTTGCTATCAAACTACTCTACTATTTATAATTTCAGCACTTGCAGACATTACCTTGCTGGAAACCACTTGTCATTTCCTTCTGCTCCTTGTTGGGTTCCACACTCTTACTTATCAAAAAGAGCCACAATTGATCCCCTATACTTGTGGATCATCAAGACGCCATAATCTCCTAGGTTGTGAAACCAAGGCTATGATCGCCAAAACTATGGAAATCAAGGCAAATGGAGACCAAAGCTCTGATACCATTTGTAGGATCGAAAGTAGGTCTAGAGGGGGGTGATTGGACTAATTGATCAAATAAAAATCTAGCCTTTTCCCAATTTTAAGTCTTGGCAGATTTTAGCAACTTAGCACAAGTCAAGCAATCAACCTACACATGCAATTCTGAGAGTGTAGCAGTGGAAAGTAAAACATTGCATATGAAGGTAAAGGGAAGGGTTTGGAGAAGGCAAACGCAATGTAGACACGGAGATAATTGGTGTGGTTCCGATAGGTGGTGCTATCGTACGTCTATGTTGATGGAGGCTTCAACCCATGAAGGGTAACAGTTGTGCGAGTCCACAGAGGGCTCCACCCATGAAGGGTCCACAAAGAAGCAACCTTGTCTATCCCACCATGGCCATCGCCCAGGAAGGACTTGCCTCACTTGGGTAGATCTTCACAAAGTAGGCGATCTCCTTGCCCTTACAAACTCCTTGGTTCGACTCCACAATTTTGTCGGAGGCTCCCAAGTGACACCTAACCAATCTAGGATACACCACTCTCCAAAACGTAATAGATGGTCTGATGATGATGAACTCTTTGCTCTTGTGCTTCAAATGATAGTCTCCCCAACACTCAACTCTCTCTCATAGATTTGTCTATGGTGGAAAGATGATTTGAGTGGAAAGCAACTTGGGGAAGGCTAGAAATCAGGATTCTTGTGGTTGGATTGGAATGTCTTGGTCTCAACACATGAGTAGGTGGTGCTCTTTCAGAAAATGTGTAGTGGAAGTGTAGGCACGTTCTGATGGCTCTCTTTTGAATAGAGAAGGGGTGGAGGGGTATATATAGCCTCCACACAAAATCCAACTGTTACACACATTTGACCCAACTCGGTCAGACCGAATAGAAGAACTCGGTGAGACCGATTCAATTCAAAATGTGAATGTGAGGAATCTCAGTGGGACCGATATGATCAACTCGGTGGGACCGATGTGCTAGGGTTAGGGCAAAACCTCATCTTGGTGTGACTGATTGCATGAACTCGGTGAGACTGAAGCTTCGGTAAGACCAAAACGTTACGAAGGTAAACAAAGAGTTTGCATTGTGAACTCGGTGGGACCGATCGCTCATTTCGGTGAGACCGAAATGTTACAAAGGGAAACAGAGAGTTTGCAATCCCATCTTGGTGAGACCGAACTGATTAGGGTTTCTGGCTGTGGCTATGTCAAAGAAACTCGGTGGCGCCGGATAGATCAAATCGGTGGGGCCGAGTTTGACTTTAGGTTTAGGATATATTTGGATTTGAGAAAATGGTTGAGGGCTTTGCAGCATATCACTAAGCATTTTGAGCAAGTAGACCATTAAGCAACACCTCATCCCCTTTTAATAGTATTGTCTTTTCCTATGGACTCAATGTGATCTTGGACCACTAAAATAGAAATGAAGAGTCTTGAGCTTTTGCCAATCTTTGTCCTTAGCATTTTGAGGGGTCCACATCTCTAGTCCATGACATGCCAATCATTGAACTTTCTAAAAAAATTAACTTAAATTGATATTAGTTCAATGAGTTATATGTTGTTATGAATTACCAAAACCACCCGGGGATTAGTTGCACTTTCACTTGCTTGCTCTTGTTATTCATGGTGGGTATACCTCATGCGAGGGATTACAATGGTGTGTATGAAGTGCTATCGAGAGTCTGATCTATAGGAATAGATGGGAATGAGAGCCCTCCTGTCCCCACCTTATATACATGGTGGGGCTAAGGTTTTACAAGGAGGGAGATGCGATCTAGGTCACCGCCAGCGTATACTTGGGCACCAAGTAGATCCTTGACACCTATCTGCTCTTCTAGGCTCCTTATTGTTGTTAGGTATGCGGTAGGCCTCCCGAGCCCTTGGGCATGCATGCTACCAGGCTCCCCATGGGTGAACCACCCCGATGCAGTACACGACCATGTGCATAGAGTACAGGTAAACTACCAAGAGATTTCTGAGATGTATATATGAGCATGGCCCCTCGGCTTATATAGCACATCGGAGGGGGTGGGACTTAGAGTAAATGATGCTTCAGCTACTGATACGTCTCCAACGTATTTATAATTTATGAAGTATTCATGCTAATATATTATCATTCTTGGATGTTTTACAATCATTTTATAGCAACTTTATATCATTTTTGGAACTAACCTATTGACCCAGTGCCCAGTGTCAGTTGTTGTTTTTTGCTTGTTTCTTACATTGCAAAAAATCAATATCAAACAGATTCCAAATAGCGCTAAACTTTTTGGCGAATTTTTATGGACCAGGTCACCCAGGATGGTCCAGAGCAGCACCTGGGGGGTGCCCCGAGGGAGGCACAACCCACCAGGGCGCGCCCGGGGTCCCGGGCGCATCCAGGTGGGTTGTGCCCACCTCGGTGGCCTCCCGTACCCCCTCTTTGCCCTATAAAATCCCAAATATTCCAAAAACCCTCGGGGTAAACCAAGATCAGAAGTTTCACCGCCGCAAGGCTCTGTACCCACGATAACCAATCTAGACCCGTTCTGGCACTCGGCCAGAGGGGGAAATCATCACCGGTGGCCATCTTCATCATACCGGCAGCCACCACGATGAGGAGGGAGTAGTCCACCCTCGGGGCTGAGGGTTTGTACCAGTAGCTATGTGTTTAATCTCTCTCTCTCTCTCGTGTTCTTGAGATGTCACGATCTTGATGTATCAGGAGCTTTGTTAATATAGTCGGATCATATGGTGTTTTCCGCTCTCTATCTTGTTGTGATGAATTGAGTTTTTCCCTTTGAGATTTCGTTGTTATCGGATTGAATACTTTTATGGATTTGAGAGCACTTGATATATGTCTTGCATATGAATACTCACGGTGACAATGGGGTATCATATTGATCCACTTGACATGTGTTTTGACACTCAACTCGCGGATTCCCGCGGTGACATTGGGGTAATCTATGCATAGGGGTTGATGCACATTCTCGTCTTTTGTTTCTCCGGTAGAAATCTTGGGGCACTCTTTGAGATTCTTTGTGTTGGATTGAGTATTATCAATCTGAAATTATTTGGTGTTATTTAAGTATGAACTCTTGGATAGATCAATCGAAAATAATAGCTTCAAGGTGGTTTCATACCCTATAAACGATGTCTTCTTATGTTCTCCGCTAGATAGGAACTTTGGAGTGATTCTTCATTGCACTTTGAGGGATGGTTATATGATCCAATTATATTAGCATTATTGAGAGATTGCACTAGCGAAATATGGACCCTAGGCCTCATTTTCAAGCATTGCAATTCCGTTTTGCTCCATTTTATCAATTGCTACCTTGCTGTTTTTATTTATTCAGATTATAAAAATATATTTCTACCATCAATATTACACTTTTATCACCATCTCTTCGCCGAACTAGTGCACCTATACAATTAGCCATTGTATCGGGTGTGTTGGGGACACAAGAGATTTCTTGTATTTGGTTGCAGGGTTGTTTGAGAGAGACCATCATCATCCTACACCTCCCACGGATTGATAAATCTTAGGTCATCCACTTGAGGGAAAATTGCTACTGTCCTACAAAACTCTGCGCTTGGAGGCCCAACACGAGTCTATAATAATAAAGTTGCGTAGTAGACATCAAGCTATTTTCTGGCACTGTTGCCGGGGAGGCTAGGTAAGCGGAACTCACATCCCGTCAACGAAGCTCTTTTCTGGCGCCGTTGTTGGGGAGGTGAGTGCTTGAAGGTATATCTTTAGATCTTGCAATCGAATCTTTTAGTTTCTTGTTTATCACTAGTTTGGTTTATAAAAGAAAACCACAAAAAATGGAATTGAGGTTGCATCATATTATTCATCTTTATAATGTATTTTGTGAAAATGATGGAAAAGAAAATTGTGCTCAATTGATAGAAGAAGAATTCAATAGAATGTTTGGTATAAATGACGAGCATGGTTGCAATGTTGTTAGTATGAATTCTTTGAATATCCATGATGCTAACGATGTGCAAAGCCATAAGCTTGGGGATGCTATGTTTGATGAAGATGATTTTTTTATTCCCCAAGTTTTGATGTGCAAATTTGTTATAATGGTAGCATGCCTCCTATTTATGATGATTACAATGATGAATGTGGATTTGGAGAGGTCCTGACTTTCTTTAGTGATGAATCCACCATTTTGGATGAGGGGCTTCAGTTGACTATGATAAGAAAGTCCCTATCTATGATGATTATGGTGATGACATGTATGCTACAAAGAATAATGATAACCATTAAACTTGTCATCATGATTTTAATTTTCAATCTCATGATAGTTATTTTGTTGAGTTTGCACCCACCACTATTGATGAGAAGAAGTTTGTTTATGTGGAGAGTAATAAAATTTCTATGCTTGTGGATCATGAAAAGAATGCTTTATGTGATAGTTATATTGTTAAATTCATTCATGATGCTACTAAAAATTACTATGAGGAAGGAACTTGTGCTTCTACACATCTCAATAATATCAAGTTTCCTCTCTATGTGTTGAAAGTCTTGGAAGTTATGCTTGTTTTGCCTTCCTATGCTAGTTGATTCTTGTTCCCATAAATTGTTTTCACATAAAATCCCTATGCATAGGAAGTGGGTTAGGCTTAAATGTGCTTGCCATGTGTTTCATGATGCTCCCATTATGTTTCAATTTTTATCCTTTATGTGAGCATCATTGAAATCATCATGCCTAGCTAAAAGGCATTAAAGAAAAGCGCTTGTTGGGAGACAACCCTACATTTACTCCTATTGTTTTTATGTGTTCACATGATTATGCTACTATAGTAATCATGTTTTATAGCTTTCTTTTCAATAAAGTGCCAAGTAAAGCCTTTGGTATGGTCTAAGGTGATAGTTGATTTGATCTTGCTGAAAAACAGAAACTTTTGCGCTCATGAAAATAATTCTCATTTTTAATAGAAGCGTGATAAAATACTGATTCTTTTTGCATAAGATCAATAGACAAATTTCCCAGGTTTTCGTAAATTTTCAGAATTTTTGAAGTAGCATAAGTATAGTTGAAGTACAGATTACTACAGACTGTTCTGTTTTTGACAGATTCTGTTTTCAATGCATAGTTTGCTCGTTTTCTAGTTTCTATGGCTTATATTGCTCAATATAAATTGTGGAAATGATATTATACAGTAGGCATTGTGTGGAAACAATTATGAATCTTGTTTTTGATAGTACCAAAGTGAAACGGTTTGCTCTTTATCATACCAACCTATCTCATGAAGTTCCGTTAAGTTTTGTGTGATTGAAGTTTTCAAGTTTTGGGTGAGACATTGATATGAGGAGAATAAGGAGTGATAAGACATTAAGCTTTGGGATTCCCAATGCATCCCAAGTTAATATTTAAGGAAGATCCAAGTAACTAAGCTTGGGGATGCCCCGGAAGGCATCCCGTCTTTTGTCTCCAACATTGTCAGTAACCTCACCTGGAGCTATATTTTTATTCGTCTCATGATATGTGTTTTGCTTGGAGCATCATTTTTTTGTTAGGATTTGCTTGCTGTTATTTATAATAATGTTTTGAATCTTTTATTTCAATAAAAGTGGAAATGATAGCCTTTGCCATGCTTATTTTGCAAGTATACATGTTGCTGTTTGAAAACAGAAAGTTTACCGCTGTTGCAAAAATTCCCTAGAAAATTCAGAATGTGATAAAATGTTGAAACTTTTTGCAAAATGAGATCTAATAAATTATCTACAGTGTGCAAAATCTTCATAACTTTTCGTGTTAGGAATGTATTGGTACTCTTGCATTCTTTACAGACTGAACTGTTTTGGCAGATTGCTGTTATTTTGCATTGTTTGCATATGTTTGCTTGTTTAATGATTCTATTTGAGGATAGGACTATTAAATATGCAGAGACATTTAGTATGAAATGTTGAATAATAATTTTGGTGATTTGCTACAGTAAAAATGATAAGGTTTTGCATTGATTTATACTAACTTATCTCACGAGTTCTTGTTGAGTTTTGTGCGGATGAAGTTTTTGAGATTTAAGAAAACTGTGATATGAGAGGAATTAAGGAGACACAAAAGCTCAAGCTTGGGGATTCCCAAGGCACCCCAAGATAATATTTCAATAAGTCTCAAGCATCTAAGCTTGGGGATGCCCCGGTAGGCATCCCACCTTTCTTCATCAACAATTATCGGTTAGTATCGGTTGAGCCTAAGTTTTTGCTTCTTCACATGATGTGTGCTATTCTTGGAATGTAATTTTATTTTGTTTTTCTTGTTGTTTTAATAAAATTCTTAGATCTGAAAGTTTTTGAATAAGAGAGAGTCCTCAAATAGCTACCTATTTACTTAACTACTCGCTTGATCTTCACTTATATCTTTTTTGGAGTAGCTGGTCATTTACTCTTGTGCTTCACTTATATCCTATGAGTAAATTGTTGAATGAATTGGATATCATGAAGTTGAAATTATATCATGCTAGTGGTAGCTTCACACTGGGTTTAGAAAGTGAAATATTTTGAAGCTTGACAATCACCACTACAAAAAAATACACTTTCGTGATGATACGTGTTTGTCACAGTAGGTCGTGTTTTCTGTCATGCATGTACATCCATGACAAATTTTTGAGAGAATCAAGATAGTCATACATGTGCTGTCGTAGAAGTGTTCCATGACATTGCCAAAATTATCATCACGGAAGTGTCCACTTCCATGACGATAAATCGCGCTTCACAGAAGTGCTTTCGTCAAGGGTGACCGACACGTGGCATCCACCGTAACGGAACGCCGTTAAGCTATCGGGTCGGATTTTGGATCCGATAACCCGTTAATAGCCACGACCAATGTCGATTTTCCACGTGTAAAATTCTCATTGGCTGACGGATCCACGCATCAGCTCCGCGTTGGCACAGGTGTCACTCATCCAACGGTCAAGATGGGCCTATGATATGTTGACACGTGGACCGGCCCAAAAGTGGCCCACAAAGTTTTAAATGGCCGGCCCAACCAAAGGCCCATAAGATTTAGCGGACCATAATGGGCCGGCCCAGCTAAAGGCCCACAAAATTTAGCAAACCATAATGGGTCGGCCCAGCTAAAGGCCCACACGATTTTGCAGACCATAATGGGCCGGCCCAGCTAAAGGCCCACAAGATTTTGCGGACCACAATGGGCCGGCCTAGCTAAAGGTCCACAAGATTCTGCACACCATAATGGACCGGCCCAGCTAAAGGCCCCAAATTTTCTGTCAAATCGGCCCGTCAACGTCCTGTCCTAAACTTATCATCAACGCGGCCTGTTGTGGGTTTGTCACGACAGATGTCCTCGTGAAAGGACTTAGTCGTGGAGCCATCGCAACGGGTTAGCTTAAAGGGGTTAAACCGGACAAGGGGACACGGGAGTTTATACTAGTTCGGCCCCTTCGATGAAGGTAAAAGCCTACGTCTAGTTGTGATTGGTATTGCTAGGTTTTCAAAGGCCATGGAGCGAATCCGCTTTGTCTGGCTCTCGAGTTGTTGTTGTCTGTCTCTAAACCGCGGCCGGGTCGTCCCTTTATATACATAGGTTGACGCCCGCCAGGCTACAGAGTCCCAAAGCTGGATCATAAATGTATGCGGTTCGGCCTCTCTCTCTATCTTACTATACAAGTTACATGACTAAGCTAGTTTACATTTACAGGCTGTAACCCGCCTTTGGGCCCTCCGTAAAGCGCCATCATCTTTACATCTTCATGTGCTTCTAATCTTCAAAAAGTCAACCCGGCTACATAAGGCCGGTTTACCTCCAGTAGTAATATCCCCAACATTAGGCCCCAGATTGGTTTGAACTTGTTCATGTCAATCTTCCACACTTAGAAAAAATATTCTCTCTTATCTTCATTTTTGATCTTGTAAACCGCCGTGACGTCATACTTCAAAATTACGATAAACCGCCCTGACATCATCCATCCGTTGATGTCGGAGATTTCCTTAATTTAATATATATCCAGTCATCGAGGTGACACCTTTATTAAATTATCCATTTTTGGGCTCCTCGATTCCCGTACTTGCCATTTTATCACTTCGCCTTATAAATAGGACCGAGGGGTCATTTTCACCGTTCCCCCCCGTGCCTCTTCGCGTCGTCTTCCTCGCGCCGCTCAACCTCTGGAGCTTCGCCGCCACCGTCGACCGTCGCCTCTGCTCCGACCTTGGCCGCTGCATCACCCTGAACGCACCAGAATACTGCGGTGCCCTTCCGCTTCCTCACCAGCTCCAGTAAGTTCTCTACTTTTTTCACCATAGATATGTTCTAGGGTTTCGACATTCTTCGCAGTTCTTCCAAAGTTCATCAGTGCTATTCTTCCCTATTCTTCCTTTAATATATAGATGGACACTTCATGCTTGACGCATCTCTTGCCGTAGCTTACCTACCATGGTCATCACAAATCCTTATGCGCAAAGAACTGATCTAGTCTGTCAAAAATTGCTTCAGTTCTGCACCCCTTCAAGATCCAATTATTTTTGCTTTTCTGTCTTATCTTTAGATCCGAAATTTTTATACATCACTGTGAGATCTGTTTCTATGTTCCTGTGAGATCCGTTTCTCCTCGCACCAATATAAGCGGTTTAACATTGTATAAATAGTCTATGCCATTAGCCCTCTGATAAACCGGAAGAGCATGTTACCTTCATAATTATGCTCCGGTTTAACAGTGCCTGATCAATCCTGTGCTAGCATTACCTTTTTCTCTCATTACACTAGTCTCCGGGTTGTACCATTTATCATATCAGTATGTTTCTTACTCCCTTGTCTCTTGTGTATAATCATGCGTAATTTATAAACCGACCTTTCATTTTCAGTTTGTTCGCTTTGCAATGGCCAAACAATTCACTGCCTGCAACTAGGCTCGTTCCCGGGTTACTAAGGCTCAATTGAATGAGATGGTTAGCATCGGCTCTCTGCCTAAGAAAACTGAGATCAAATGGCGAGTTCCAGGAACAGAGAATCCTCCAACCCCAAGACAAGGTGATGTGGTATCTTCGTTGACCATATAGGCCGTGGTTTCAAACCGCCAGGGTCAAAATTTTATCGAGATGTGCTTGCCAGCTTCCAACTGCATCCACAAGATATTGGTCCCAACTCAGTCTCCAACTTATGCAATTTCCAAGTCTTCTGTGAAGTCTATTTACAAGAAGAACCAACTGCAGAACTGTTCCGGGATTTCTTTCACTTAAATCGGCGAACAGAGTTTGTGAATGGCCCGAACAGAGAGCTTGGTGGTGTCTCAATTCAAAAGCGGAAAGAAGTAGAATTTCCTCATGCCAAACATCATAGCCACCCAAAGGAATGGAACCAAGCATGGTTTTATTGCAGAGACACTTCGCCTGAGGATGAAAATCCCCTCCCCGGCTTCCGTGATCATAGATTATCCAACACTCACCCAATGCCACAATGCCTGAGCTCTTCAGAAAGGGCAAAATACGCTCCTCAAATTGCCAAGCTCTGGGCCTTTATGGCAAACGGTTTAATAGGCGTGGATTTTGTGCGCTATTGGATATCCTGGAGTATCTCGCCGCTAAGCCGGCGTCCCGGTTTAATGTGTGAATATACCAGTGAAGTTGACGATCCTCAACGCCACTGCAATATCCAATTATCTGAGGAAGAAGTTACTGAAGGTGTAAATAAGATTCTGAATGAATCGGAACTGGTCTATAGTCAAACCGGTCTGAGTTCCTTCTATACCAAGAACAAACTGCATGCTGTAAGCATTACACTTCCTCTTCATCTCTAATATCTTTAACTTATACAAGCTGTAACCATTCTTCTTTATATATATAGGGTGATGACCCCTTCTGGAAATGGAAATCCATAGAGAAAGCGGCAAAGCCAATTGGAGACAAAGTGGTCAAGCCAAACCGCCTGAAGACCAAAGCCGTAAAACGGACGTCAAAGTGGAAAACGGCTGACCGGATTAATATGGAGCTTGATGATGATACTGATGACCCAGAAGTTGAGGTAGAACTTGACTCACTTGGCTCTCTTTTTATGCATCTTGTTAACAATGATCTTCCTCAGGAGGAGGCAGAAGCTAGTCAGGCTGATGACGTAGAGTTAATTACCCTTTCCTCCGGTATAGACTCTATGCCAACACAAAAAACTCGCCAAGCAATCCGGAAAGTAAGCTTTTCTCATCCTCTTGCTCACTTGGATCCAACATTTATTTTGAAGACTCAACAACATGAAGCTCGCCGGACAACCCGACATAGTGGCCAACAGGTCACCTCTGCCGGTTTACCTGATACTCCGGTTCGGAAGCGCCGGTCTGAGGTCTCTCCTACTTATGACCATTCTTACCCCAAGGCAGGTTATTTCAGATAGCCTCTTAATCCGTCCGATTCAAATTATCAGGTGACACCTCCTTCCTCTTCTGGTGAATCGATAGCAACTCAACTCCCCCCTTTGAAAACTGTGGCCGGGTGAGTTATGAAAAACCTTTCCTTTCAATGCGCCCTACATATTTTGAACATGATGTTAGCCCTTTTTATTCTGTTTGCAGGGCCAAAGCCAAACCCAGCAAGAAAGCTCGGGTCACCAATCCGCCAGAAGACCCTGTTGCCGAAGAAGAAGAACCAAGAGGTGAACCGGAGCAAACTGGTGAACCAGAAGGCCTCCATCCTGAAACAACTTTTGATGATCCGCCCCTTGACGGCCAACATACCGATGAACCAACAGATGTTGAGCCTGCCGCCCCTGATACAGAACCGACAGAACCAAACCGGGCTAGTCCAATGAAAGACACTGAAATTCCATCATCATCCACCAAAAATCCTGAAGGCCAAGGTGATGACGTTATTATTACTGGAATAGGCCACAACTCTCCTGGTCATCCCGTCATTTTGTCTCAGCATAGTGCCAAAGAAGAGCAAATTGCCAGGGATAAAGGTAAATGGAGCAGCGATTTATCAAACTATGCTCATCTTAATGCTGATGAGCTTCATTATGGCTTCTTGAACCGTCTGCACTCAAACCGGGATTATGAGGCCGGTTTGGTGAATTTGATGAAAGAACGATATGAGGTAAATTCTTCCCCCTTGTACATTGATTTATAGCTGAAATACTATTCCAAGTAGCCCCAAGAGCAGTTTTATGATTGTTAATCATAAACCGGGTCTTTGTAACACTTCAAGCATCCCATCATTGATCCTTGCAAAGGCGTGTCCTCAATCATAGATAAGACTCATGTTCGAAAAAATTAGACAACTTTCTGCAGCATAGCCCCCAAAGGCCGGTTTAACTTGGCAAGTTAATCCAGTTTTTAATCCACACCACCAGTTTAGAACAAACGTACATTAGCCCCCAAGTGTCAAGGATAATGCTTGCATTGTTCTGGAGACTTGTATAGAGTGTAGTATTTGAGAGCAAATAGGCATTAGCCCCCAAGTATGAAGTGGATAACGTGTTATATGCTTTATACTTAGTGCATAAATATGTTGTTTTGTTGAATATACCTTCAATGTTGCAGGCTGAACTGAGAAGCAAAGATGCTCAAAACTCTGACTTGCAAGAAAATGTGAAGTCTCAACAAGCGGAAGCTGCAAAAGCCAAAGAGGAGCTGACCCAGGCCCTAGCCGGAATGGAGAAACTGAAAGAATCCTTCAACCAAGATCGTGCTGAATGGGAAACCAAAAAAGCCGGTTTAACCAAAAGAGCTATAGACACCGAGGAAGCCTTGAAACCAGTGGTTGAAGAAATAGCCGGTTTGAAGCGCCAAATCAATGCTATGACCTCTGCTATCTTTGGTAAGTGTCTGCTTATGTATGTTGCGCCAGTCAATGAATCTTAAAACTGACCAAAATGTTGATAAAATCTTTGGCAGGAACTCGGATCACTCATCTTGGTGCAGATATGCGGATGAAGCTCAAAGCGGCATATACATTGGTTGAGCAGCTATACTCTGGGTCTCAGCGAGCCATTAGTACGTCGGCTTATAACAAACCGATGCCAACATTGATTAAGGAAACTCTTGAGAAGCTGGGCATGTTACCAGCGCGTATTGCTGAGTTGTAGAGAGCCGCTGCGAGAGCAGGAGCATTAACCGCCCTTATTCGAGCCAAGGCCTGGATTCCAGACCTTGAAGCGGAGGATATCATTAAAGGATATCCAGGCGTTAAAGAAGACGGTTCAAACTTTGATAATGATGATCTTCGGCGGCTGACCAAACAGATGCGGCCAGCGGCCAGCAAATTGGGTGAGGACACCGATTTGTCCCATTTTCAACCGTTTTATGATGCAGAAGGGAAAAGACAGCCGGCCGATATCCATGAAGTCGAAGAACTTGTGCCTCCGATTCGTAAGCACACTTACGCCCCTGATATTAACCCTTCTGATCTTATCCATGAGGAAGCAGTGTTCCAAGCTTTAACCGGAATCGATTGGTCAACGACTGATTTCCAGCGGCTGAGGAGGGATGAAGAAGTGCCTACACCAACTGATCCGCAACCGTCAAACCGTTGTGATGAAGAGTCCTGATCCGGTCGCCGGTTTATATGGCTACTGTGAAAAACAATGGCACTATTTGAGCCACTTTGAAGCTTCATGTAATAGGGTAGCTGAAACTTTGTTTATCTGCCATGCCATCGAGCATGTTTCATAACGCTTTGTGACAATCTGTGCCGCCCTTCAGGATATATTTTATGCATAGCCTATGATGACTTGCCTTCCTGGGTCCAAAAAACTAAAAAGTGTCTAGCGGTTTACCGCTAGACATGTCATAATATCTAAGAAGAATATAGTACTTTAGCTGAATAATCAAGTGTTTGTACAAAAAATAATGTACATAACATACCTCATTGATTGACCAAACATGTATACAGCAAAGGTGTTTAACACCAACCCGATACGTTTGATAATTTTATCTTCATAATGCTGGTCTATATATCAAACCAGACCGGTATAACTACCGGATTTTCTTTATAACACTGGTGATTTAGTCAAACCAGACCGGGTCAATGACCACCGGTTTATAATTGATCATGTGCCAACAACTGGTAGTTGGAAAGCAAGCCGGGTCAAGGACGCCGGTTTATCAAAAAATACTTATGATGTTCAACAAACAAAATTGAAATAGGAAAATATGTGAGGCTTTTTACGAGCTTCCAGGCTCCAAATCGAGGCTTTTCATGGGCTGCCAGGCCTCTGAGTTAAACCATTTATCAAAGCCTTTTAAGATGGGCCTCCAATTAACCAATCATCGTTTTAACTATGACACGTTCAGGGTCTGTAAAAGATTGACTTGTCAAATGTTCGATGGGTCATACCAGGATTACCTGGATAGGAGTGGCTTACTTGATGAAGGCAGGCTAACCTGGGGTTTTAGGTGAATACACCAGGCTTCCAAGCCGTGGCTTGATAGCCAATTACGAGGGTCCTTTCAAACTCTTTGTTGCTTTGCAAAAAAGAGCCCCCAAGTAACTTTGTGAGCGATGCTCAGTGTGTGCCTATGTTTGAGTCTGTACTATGTACAACACTCTCTTTGGCTCCACAAATTTTCCTTGTATGGCTTGGAATGCCTATCAAGAGGTGTAGCTGAGGTTCAAACATGACCAAGCCCCCTAGTGATTTTCTTTATCTCTATGCATCTGCTAAAGCCGGTTTAACAAAGACTCCACTTTGTTAGTTATCGTGTAAAAGCACACACATGATATAAGAAAGAACAGATACCCCGCTTATAACGGAGGCTCCGGTTTATTATATGATATATACACTGTCATAAATATGTACAGATGAAGAGCCTATGGCTTCAAGTATAATAAGGCTGAAGGAGAGCTATGTTCCATGGCCGCTTTGTCTCCTCCTCCGATTGACGTGATTCTTCGTGCTCTCGAACATCAATGAGGTAGTAAGATCCGTTGTGCAGGTTTTTGCTGACCACGAAAGGTCCTTCCCACGGGGGGGATAACTCGTGCATATCAGTCTAATCCTGGATGAGCCGGAGCACCAAATCACCTTCTTGAAAGGTTCTAGTTTTAACCCGGCGGCTGTGATACCATCGAAGATCTTGTTGATAAATCGCCGAACGTGCTGCTGCAAGATCACGCTCTTCATCCAACAGGTCCAGAGAATCCTGACGTGCCTTCTCATTATCAACCTCAACATAAGCTGCAACACGGGGCGAATCGTGATGGATGTCACTAGGAAGAACTGCCTCCGCTCCATACACCATGAAGAAAGGTGTGTAACCCGTAGACCTATTGGGTGTGGTGTTGATGCTCCATAACACAGAAGGTAACTCCTCAACCCAACAACCCGGCGTCTGTTTTAAGGGAACCATAAGCCTTGGTTTGATACCCCTTAGAATCTCTTGATTTGCCCTTTCCGCTTGACCATTAGATTGGGGGTGAGCTACTGATGCTAGATCAAGCCGGATGTGCTCACGTTGACAGAATTCTTCCATCTCCCCTTTTGACAGATTAGTGCCATTATCTGTTATAATACTGTGTGGAAAGCCAAACCGGAATATCACCTTTTTGATGAATTGAACCGTCGTGGCTGCATCACACTTGCCGACTGTCTTTGCCTCCACCCATTTAGTGAATTTATCAACTGCTACTAACATGTGGGTCTTCTTGTCCTTAGAGCGCTTGAAGGGTCCAACCATATGAAGCCTCCAAGTTGCAAACGGCCACATAATTGGAATCATCCGCAACTCTTGAGCCGGAACGTGCGCACGGCGGGCAAATTTTTGACATCCATCACATCTCTTGACTAAATCCTCCGCATCAGCATGCGCCGTCAACCAGTAAAAACCGTGGCGAAAAGCTTTGGCAACCAACGACTTTGAATCGGCGTGGTGACCACAATCCCCTTCATCGATTTCTCGCAAAATCTCATGACCTTCTTGAGGAGAAACACAGCGCTGTAACGCTCCTGAAACACTGTAACGATGTAACTACCCGTTGAGTATGGTCATGGACTTGGAACGGTGGATTATCTGTCGAGCCAACGTTTCCTCATCTGGTAACTCGCCCCGGTTCATGTAATCCAAATATGGGATCGTCCAATCCAGTATGGCATGCAGAGCTGCCACCAACTGAGCCTCTGGATCAGGAATAGCCAAATCTTCTTCAGTTGGTATTTTGACTGACGGATTGTGCAACACATCAAGAAAGACATTGGGCGGAACCGGTTTACGTTGGGAACCGAGACGACTTAAAGCGTCCGCTGCTTCATTCTTCCGCCGGTCTATATGGTCCACCTGATAACCTTTAAAGTGACCAGCCACTGCGTCTACCTCTCGCTGATATGCAGCCATGAGTGGGTTTTTAGAATCCCAAGTGCCAGGCACCTGCTGGGCCACTAGATCTGAATCGCCTAAGCACTTAACCCGGCTCAAATTCATCTCTTTAGCCATCCGAAGACCGTGGAGCAAAGCCTCATATCCAGCTGCATTGTTAGTACAAGGGAACATTAAACAGAGGACATAACAAAACTTGTCACCTCATGGGGAAGTTAATATGACTCCAGCCCCTGAGCCCTCCAACTATCTGGACCCATCAAAATGAATAGTCCAATATGTATTATCCGGTTTCTCTTTAGGTGCCTGTAACTCCGTCCAATCATTGATGAAATCCATGAGTGCTTGGGACTTGATCGCCGTGCGGGGTATACATTTGAGCCCATGAGGTCCAAGCTCAATAGCCCACTTGCCAACCCGGCCAGTCGCCTCTCTGTTTTGAATGATGTCGCCCAGAGGAGCTGAACTGACCACTGTGATAGGATGGCCCTGAAAATAGTGTTTAAGCTTCCGGCTTGCCATAAACACCCCATACACCAGTTTCTGCCAATGTGGATATCTCTGCTTTGACTCAATGAGCACCTCACTGATATAATAAACTGGTCGTTGAACCGGATACTCCTTACCAGGCTCCTTGCGCTCTACCACAATGGCTACGCTAACAGCCCGGGCATTAGCAACCACATATAATAATAATGGCTCCTTATCGATTGGTGCTGCAAGCATGGGTGGTTCGGCGAGCTGCCTCTTCAGATCCTCGAATGCCTTATCAGCTGCCTCACTCCAGACAAAGTTATCTGTTTTCTTGAGCATATGATATAAGGGAATGGCCTTCTCTCCAAGGCGACTACCGGCTTAAGGCTGTAATCCGGCTGGCCAGACGTTGAACATCGTTAATACATGCCGGTTTAGCCAAGGATGTAATTGCTGCAATCTTTTCCGGATTAGCCTCAATGCCTCTATTTGAAACCAGAAAGCCTAAGAGCTTGCCTGTTGGGACACCAAAAACACACTTCTCCGGATTGAGCATCATCTTGTAAACCCGGAGATTGTCAAAGGTTTCCCGTAGATCATCTATCAAAGTCCCCTCCTTTCGAGATTTGACCACAATATCATCCACATATGCATGAACATTGCACCCAATTTGCTTATGAAGGCAATTCTAAACACATCGCTGGTAAGTTGTCTGGGCACTCTTGAGTCCAAAGGACATGGAAACATAGCAGAAGGCTCCAAAGGGAGTTATGAAGGCTGTCTTCTCCTGGTCCTTAACCGCCATTTTGATCTGATGATAACCAGAGTAAGCATCCAGAAAACACAAACGGTCACAACCCACCGTAGCATCAATTATCTGATCAATGCAAGGGAGAGCAAAGGGGTCTGCAGGGAAAGCTTTGTTTAAATCCGTGTAGTCCACACACATGCGCCAAGTGCCGTTTTTCTTAAGAACCAGCACCGGATTGGCTAACCACTCTGGATGAAAAACTTCGACAATAAACTCAGCAGCCAACAGACAGGCCACCTATTCACCTATTGCCTTGCGTCTCTCTTTGTTGAAATGGCGGAGGAACTGCCGGACTGGTTTGAACTTAGGATCAATGTTGAGTGTGTGCTCAGAGAGTTCCCTCGATACACCTGGCATGTCAGAAGGTTTCCATGCAAAGATGTCCCGATTCTCACGGATGAACTCGATGAGCGCACTTTCCTATTTGGGATCCAGGTTAGCGCTGATGCTGAACTGTTTGTATGAATCGCTAGGAACAAAATCAACCATCTTAGTGTCTGTAGCCGATTTGAACTTCAACGCTGGGTCATACTCCGTAGTTGGCTTTTTTAAAGAGGTCATGTCTGCCGGATCAACCTGCTCCTTATAGAATTTTAACTCCTCCGTGGCACAAACCGACTCCGCATAAGCCGCATCGCCTTCTTCGCACTCCAAAGCAATCTTTCTACTTCCATGTATTGTGATAGTCCCTTTATGACCTGACATTTTAAGCTGTAGATAAACATAACATGGCCTTGCCATAAACTTAGCATAAACCGACCGCCCAAACAAGGCGTGGTATGTACTTTTGATCTTTACCACCTCAAATGTCAAAGTTTCTGACCTTGAATCGTTGTCATCTCCAAAAGCTACCTCCAAAGCTATCTTACCAACAGGATATGCAGACTTACCAGGCAGCACACCATGAAAGACCGTATTTGACGGTTTAAGATCCTTATCTGCCAACCCCATACGGCGGAATGTATCATAGTACAAAATATTGATACTACTTCCCCCATCCATGAGCACTTTAGTGAACTCGTATCCTCCGACTTAAGGGGCTACCACCAAGGCAAAATGACCTGGATTATCAACCCGGGGTGGGTGATCATCTCTACTCCACAAAATAGGTTGCTCAGACCAGCGTAAATTCTGAGGTACTGCCGGCTCAACAGAGTTGACTGCCCTTTTGTGGAGCTTATGATCACGTTTGCACAAACTAGTAGTGAAGACATGATACTGCCCGCTGTTCAGCTGTTTGGGATTACTCTGATAACCCGACTGCTGCTGCTGCTGACTCCCCTGATGGTTGTAGCCTCCCTGGTTGCCTTGGTGTCCTTGATTGACGTGTCCGGTTTGGTTGCCTGGAAACCCTGAACCGGAACCACCACCTCCGTAACCCGGCCCGTGGAAACCTCCTCCTGAACCGCCGGGCGGGCCGTTGTCATATTGGAACATATTGGAATTCTTGAAATCCCGCATGATATAACAATCTTTCCAGAGATGTGATGCCGGTTTCTCCTTCGATCCATGCTTTGGACAGGGCTGATTTAACAAACGCTCCAAATTGTTGCCTGGACCTCCACCCCTCTGGGGTTGCTTGCCTTTACGGCACTGGCCATTCTCCTGCGCGTTGGTATTTGCGACAAAGTCCAAGCTACTGTCGGCCTTGCGCTTACCAGCGTTTCCATGGCCTGCCGGATTATGCTGTTGGACTTTGGCATTGCCGTTCTTCTTACCTTTCTCCGGTTTGTCCTCCTCTGAATCCGGATCCTTGTTATTATCTGAATCGGCATATTTAACCAAAGCAGCCGTGAGTGTTGACATGTTGTTGCAGTGACGTTTGAGCCTTCCCAACTTCTATTTTAACGGTTTGAAATGGCAATTGCCCTCTAACGTTAACACTGCGGTGTCTACATTGATACGATCTGATGAATGCAAAATTGCCGAGACCCGTTTGACCCAACGGGTCATGGACTCCCCTTCCTCTTGGACACAAGCGGCCAGATCTACAATTGACATTGGCTGCTTACACGTATCCTTGAAGTTCTGGATAAACCAGTGCTTTAGTTCGGCCCATGATCCAACAGAGTTGGTCGGCAAGCTCTTCAACCAAGTGCGAGCTGTTCCTTCCAACGTCATGGTGAAATATTTAGCACACACCGCTCATCCACATCTAACATCTCCATTGCCATCTCATACCTCTCCACCCACGCCTCTGGCTGCAAATCGGCGATGTAATTTGGTACCTTATGAGGTCCCTTGAAATCCTTGGGCAGTCGCACATTACGCAAAGCGGGAGTTAAACACAGTACCCCTAAGGAACTGAACATCGCCCCTTGCTCCATGGAGGCCGTGGGGTGAACCGGAGTATGCTATCGTGCTCCGTGTCGAGCTGTCAACTCGGCCTCTCGACGCGCGCGGCCATGGTCCACAACATCTTGTGCATTAGCACCTCCCCCGGTCGGGTTGTTCCCTCGTGGCGAATTTAGGCGACGTGCACTACTGGACACGGCCGGTTTGTCCTCCACGTGTCTGCTATAGCTCCGGCTTGGACGGGGAGTAGAATGAATCCTCTCACGCCTGTGTGAATATGCTTGCTGTTGGTTTAGTGCTGTTTGAAGGAGATCCCTGGCCCGACGCGCTTCTACTACAACTGGTGACTCGCCGTCGGTTGGGAGGGCCGCCAGGTGTGAAGCAGCGGCCACAATGTTGTCCAACGGGTTGGAATAATGCCCGGGCGGTGTTGATGGCACAACGTTGTTCCGGCAAGGCAGGTCCATCATGCGTGGCTGAACCGGCGCTCCTACTCCCGGTGCCCCACCCGGTTTAGCATGGGTTGGTTACCAGCTCCTGCACCTGGCATGTTGAAAAGATTATGCGGCTCATAAACCAACGGGAGACGTGATCGATACCTTCTTCTCATGACTTCCTCTGAAGCATTCTGATCCAGTCTAATCCGGTAGGCCTCTGCTTCCAACTCGGCCCGCTCTGTAGCCATCCTGGCATTCTCTGCTGCCAGGTCCGCTTTAGCCTGGGCTATCTGATCTTTCACTTCTACAATCTCCGCATTGTGCTGATCCCTGCCTCCTGCGTCCACCTCCGTGGACATCAATGTTGCGAGAGCATCAAACAAATCAGACAAGACTTGGCCTGGAGGTGGCGCCGAGCTTCCTGCCCCTACTGGTGTGGCCGTCATTGAACCGGAGAGCATTGCTGCGGCGGTAGATGAATGAGGCGCCGATTGTGTGCCGGCCATGAAGATGGCGGCCCGGTTTGGCAGACCGGGGGAATCCGGAATACTATTGCCCTTGGATCCTTGGTCAATCCGGCCATCCTGCAACTGGTAAAGCGATTCGGTCTCTCCAGAAGACTCGTCATCAGAGCAGACTACGGTTTCTCCATCGGACACCGGTCCATCCTTGTACCCTGATCCATGGACGACACCTACGAAAACATGCCTTGCCTCGGGCTGAACCGACAAAGAACTTGCACGCTGAGCCGTTTCGATGATGTCGGTGCAGAGGTCCGGCTCGGGGGCCGGTTCGCCAATCTTGCCGATGAAGACGTGAATCCCACCAAAGGGGACCCGGTACCCGTATTCAATTGAATCGGCCTCAGGACCCCATCCTGCATTATCGATGTAGAGCTTGCCGTGACGACTCTTCGTCATCCGGCCCACAGCGTATCCCTTAAGTCCATCGAAGCTGCCCTTCAAGAACTCAAAACCATCGTGCGATAGCCCCACGGTGGGCGCCAACTGTCATGGGTTTGTCACGGCAGATGTCCTCGTGAAAGGACTTAGTCGTGGAGCCATCACAACGGGTTAGCTTAAAGGGGTTAAACCGGACAAGGGGACATGGGAGTTTATACTAGTTCGGCCCCTTCGATGAAGGTAAAAGCCTACGTCTAGTTGTGATTTGTATTGCTAGGGTTCCGAAGGCCAGGGAGCGAATTCGCTTTGTCTGGCTCTCGAGTTGTTGTTGTCTGTCTCTAAACCGCGGCCGGGTCATCCCTTTATATACATAGGTTGATGCCCGCCGGGCTACAGAGTCCCAAAGCCGGATCATAGACGTATCTGGTTCGGCCTCTCTCTCTCTATCTTACTATACAAGTTACATGACTAAGTCGGTTTACATTTACAGGCTGTAACCCGCCGTTGGGCCCTCCATAAAGCGCCATCATCTTTACATCTTCATGGGCTTCTAATCTTCAAAGAGTCAACCCGGCTACATAAGGCCGGTTTACCTCCAGTAGTAATATCCCCAACACGGCCCATGGTCACTTCTGGCCCGTTAACAGTCCGCTAAGTAATTGGGCCGAATTACGGCCCGGTGTATTTCCAGCCTGTTAAAGGTCCGGCTTCATTTGGGCCCATTTACAGGCCATCAAAACTTTCGACCCATAAACGACCGTGAAGGATTTGGGTCATATTCGGCCATGTCTGACATTCGGCCTGTTAGAGGCCCACTATAGCTTTGGGCCACTTTCGGCATGTTGTCATTTTCGGCCTGTTAACGCCGGACGTAAACCATGGGCCATATGTGGCCCAACATCATATCAGGCCAATTAACGGCCCATATAAAAATGACGATAATCTAGCCCGACCGAAGTTCCAGCCTGTTAAAGGCACGTGTATTAGGTTGGCGCATTTACGGCCCGTTCGAATTTCGGCCTATCAAAGATCCGCATCGTAAATGGGCCACCATTTCAGCCTGCTAAGTCCAGTGGGTTATTTGGCACAATCAGGGCCCAATCTTACTTTCGGTCTATTAAAGGCCCATGTTTTCTATGGGCTCGAGATATTTACACCTGCAAACGGCCTATTTTTACTGAGGGGCCAAGTTATGTTTAGGCCTGTTAAAGGCCCACTATGGGCACAGGCCTACCAGAAAAATATGAAAGCTTATGCTGATTTAGGCCCAGATATTTTTAGTGGGCTACATGCCAATTTCGGCCCGTAATCGTTTTTAGCCCAATTGGAATGGGCCCGACGAATGTTGGCATGTTGGGCTCCTACGAAGCTTTCGGCCGAATACATTACTAAGATAAACCTACACTATACCAAAATAGCGTCGTAATTACTGCAGCCTGAGGCAGCATCATAAATGTTGTATCACGACAAAATAAATTCCAACCATACAACAAAAGGCCTGTTGGCATAAAGTTTACAGTCCTTCCAGATAAAAGCACCATCAGATGTATAGAAGCACAGATCATTTGACCTGAGTGCTAATGTTTCAGGCTGTAGAATCTGATGGAGCAGCACGATCTCCACCTTTTTCCGCCATTGCTCTTGAACAACGAAGCGAATGTCTGATAGTCTGGTTTCAAAACCATTCATATCTTAACGACATTTCTCAACCACTATTCTTGTTTCCGAAACAACGTCCATTAGGGATTGGACTTGTGTCTGGAGCACATATATATATCACTCTGTCTAGCAGGAAGAATTTGTTCAGTAGGCGATTTGGACGAGGTTACTGTCGGTGTCAAAATCGGCGGATCTCGGGTAGGGGGTCCCGAAACATGCGTCTAGGTGGATGGTAACAGGAGACAAGGGACATGATGTTTTTTACCCAGGTTCGGGCCCTCTTGATGGAGGTAAAACCCTACTCCTGCTTGATTAATATTGATGATATGGGTAGTACAAGAGTAGATCTACCACGAGATCAAGGAGGCTAAACTCTAGAAGCTAGCCTATGGTATGATTGTTGTTCGTCCTACAGACTAAAACCCTCCGGTTTATGTAGACACCGGAGAGGGCTAGGGTTACACAGAGTCGGTTACAATGGTAGGAGATCTACATATCCATATCGCCAAGCTTGCCTTCCACGCCAAGGAAAGTCCCTTCCGGACACGGGACGAAGTCTTCAATCTTGTATCTTCATAGTCCAGGAGTCCGGCCGAAGGTATAGTCCGACTATCCGGACACCCCCTAATCCAGGACTCCCTCAGTAGCCCCTGAACCAGGCTTCAATGATGATGAGTCTAGCGCGCAGATTGTCTTCGACATTGCAAGGCGGATTCCTCCTCCAAGTACTTCATAGAAGATTTTGAACACAAAGGTAGTGTCCGGCTCTGCAAAATAAGTTTCCACATATTGCCATAGAGATAATAATATTTACACAAATCTAATCTGCTGACGTATTCCGTAGCGTGACATCACACCACGGCCAAGTCTTTATTCGAATCGTTTTACTGTCCCACCTCAGCGTGTTTAGCGAGGCGGTTTCCTTGGCACGTCTTGTCAAAGCAGAGATCGTGTCCCCTTATTCCGGGATTCTCATCAATACGAGCGTGGGTAACCCAGTCGTACCCGTTGGTATGTTTTCTCGATCAAAGGCGAGTCCCAAACGGTCACGGGGAGGGCCCTTGGTATTCAACCTCTTATAAAGAGACCAAGGCCTTACTCCTTTCTTTCAATCTCAAACGAGTTCGCCCTTCGCCTCAAGTTCCATCACCCAAGGCTCCATATTTCAGGCGCTTCAGATCTTCGACAATGTCCGGTTCCGACCTTCGAGACCGATGGATGCCCTCCTCCATCACGGAGGAGGACGTGCTGAAGTTGAGAGAGGCCAGGTTCTTGACCGGTGAAATCTGGCATAGGCTGCCTGCTCAAGGGCAGGTCATTCCCACTCCCAAGCCTGGTGAGAGTGTGGTGTTCATGTCTCACTTCCTTCGGGGGCTAGGCTTACCGACGGATCCCTTCGTGAGGGGGCTCATGCTTTATTATGGGCTGGAATTTCACAACTTAGCTCCGGAGTCTATCCTCCATATTTCCTCATTCATCGTCGTGTGTGAAGCCTTCCTCCGTATTACTCCTCACTTCGGACTATGGCTCAAGACCTTCAAAGTAGAGCTGAAGATGATCGAGGGACGATACGCGGAGTGCGGAGGTGCTTTTATAAGCAAGAAAGCTGGTGCTCCATGGCCCGAGGGCTGTTTTCAAGAGGAGTCCAGCTTATGGCAACGAGAGTGGTTTTACATCACCGTTCCCAGGGGCACCAAGTGGGTGGCGCCACCTGCCTTTCGCTCGGGTCCCCCACCACAGCTAGTGTCATGGGTCAACAAAGGACTGGACTGGGGGCCATGCAAGGACGTGCCCTTGTTGCAGGGCCGCATTCGAGATCTCTTAGAAAGAGACATTAGCCTGGTCGTGGTGATGCAGGTCATGTTGATCCGCCGAGCCTTGCCCGGCAAATGTCGCCCCCTTCGCCTATGGGAGTTCAATCCGGAGGGACCACGAGCTCTCCAGCATTTCATGGGCGCAACGCTCGTGGAGATATACAAATTGTTCTTCGGATCACAAGCAATGTGTCTGGACTTGACTGAGGACGCATGCCTGAGCTGCAATCGCCCGGATACTCAAGTAAGTAGCCTTGTGCCCAGACTCGCTATCCGTATATTTATCATAAAATTGCCCCTAAAAGATATGTCCTTTAAACAGGAGTGGATAGCGAAAGCAAAGCTAATCAGGTGTCCGGCCCCCCTCCCCGAGACCACGCCGGATCCCATGCTAGTCAGGATGTTGGAGGTTGTGCCTTCGAAGGAAAGCGAGTATAACGCCCTCGATGCGGCTATATCTCCCACGTGTCGAAGCACGACTTAGAGGCATAACCACATTGAAAGCAATGTCGCAAGTGAGGTAATCTTCACACAACCCATGTAATACATAAGGGAAAGAAATACATAGTTGGCTTACAATCGCCACTTCACACAATACATGAATAAAGCATTACATCATCCAAATACAATCAAGGTCCGACTACGGAACCAAAATAAAAGAAGAACCCCAAATGCGACAAGGTCCCTGATCGACCCCAACTAGGCTCTACTACAGATCAACTAGAACGAAACAACACAAAGGACAAGATCTTCATCGAGCTCCTCCTTGAGCTTGGTTGCGTCACCTGCTCGGTAACGTCGGCACCTGCAAACTGGTTTTGGAAGTATCTGTGAGCCACGGGGACTCAGCAATCTCGCACCCTCGCGATCAAGACTATTTAAGCTCATAGGTAAGGTAAAGGTATGAGGTGGAGCTGCAGCAAGCGACTAGCATATATGGTGGCTAACATACGCACCTGCCCACAACCGCGAGCACGGCTTTCGAAAGTTCAAATCCCTGCAAGGGAGTCCCAACTTAGACCATGACAAGCTCTCACGGTCAACGAAGGAATAGACCTCCTCCCGAGACGTTTCGATCAGACTCGGTATCCCGGTTCTTCAAGACATTTCGACAAGTTAAAACAAATCCAGCAAAACCGCCCGAATGTGCCGACAAATCCCGATAGGAGCTGCACATATATCTTTCTCAGGGCACACTCAGATTGTCCTAGGTACAGGTAGGCCAGCCCAGAGTTGCCCCCGGTGGCCACCGGCAACTGACAGGTGGACCAACACTCAGCGGAGCACTGGCCCGGGGGGGGGGGTTAAAATAATGATGACCCTTGAGTCTGCAGAACCCAAGGGAAAGAAAAGGCTAGGTGGCAAATGGTAAAACCAATGTTGGGCATTGCTGGAGGAGTTTTACTCAAGGCGAACTGTCCAGGGGTTCCCATAATAGCCCAACCGCGTAAGGAACGCAAAATCCGGGAACATAACACCGATATGACGGAAACTAGGGCGGCAAGAGTGGAACAAAACACCAGGCATAAGGCCAAGCCTTCCACCCTTTACCAAGTATATAGATGCATTAATTAAATAAGATATATTGTGATATCCCAACAAGTAAACATGTTCCTACAAGGAACAACATCTCCATGTTCCAACAAGGAACAAACTTTAATCTTCACCTACAACTAACAACGCTATAAAAGGGGCTGAGCAAAGCGGTAACATAGCCAATCAACAGTTTGCTAGGACAAGGTGGGTTAGAGGCTTGGCTCAACAATATGGGAGGCATGATAAGGAAGTGGTAGGTATCGCAGCATAGGCATAGCAAAAGAGCGAGCAACTAGCAAGCAAAGATAGAAGTGATTTCGAGGGTATGGTCATCTTGCCTGAAATCCCGCAAGGAAGAAGAACGAGTCCATGAAGGAGACAAACGGGCATAGTCGAACGAGTCCTCACAAACGCAACGTTACCGGAACCAACCCGAAGAAGCAAACACCGGAAAGAACCACACAACATAGTAAACAACCATCACATAAGCATGGCATGATGCGCAAACAAGTATGATGCATGTCCGGTTTAAATATGCATGGCAAGGCAAAGTGCACAAACAATACTACAAATTAAGTGGAGCTTAAAATGCATTCAAGTTATTTAGTTTGATCTCGTTTATGTACCCAACAATACTAAATGTTGTTAAGCATGCCAAGAGGGTGAAGCATAATTAAACTATCTAATCTAGGCAAGTTTAAATGAGGCCGGAACAACAAAACAACAAGTCCGGAAACTCCTCATGTGCATATTTTAGGTTTGGTACTGTTCTGCCCTAAACATAATTTTAGAGTTGTTAAACATGCAAAGTGATGCCACCATGTTAAACTAGGCATTTTTCTACCCCATTTACATATAAAATTCATTAAATTCCGAGTTACGGTTATTAAGTTATGAAATAAATCATTTTTAACATGGCATAGGAGCAAATTTAAACAAACAACATTTTAAATATTTTAAACATGGATGAAAACGACATATTATTAAACTAGATGAAAAACTAAGCAAGTTTCATGTTAAGTTTGTTTTAATCCGATGCACGGTTTGTGAGATATTAAATGCATGAAGTTGAAGGCCTTTTCTGCAAAACTGTAAACTCCTGGATAATTAGACAAAATCGCAAAGCACTTAAAAAAACATAGGCGGGCTGAATCGGGGCAGTCTGTGCGCTCACCATGGGCCAGGCCCAGTCAGGTGAGAGGGGCAGCTGGGCCGCGGTCAATCGGGCGAAGGGGAGGCGGGCCGCCAGGCGAATGAGGCCACAGGAGTTGGCGCTAGGCCGAGCGGCGCGAGACATGGCCCGGCCGTGGTCAACGGAAGGCGAGCGAGCTGCTCCTTCTCGTCTGAAAACAGAGACAGTTGCAGGTCATGGCGATGCAGGGGAGCTCGGTCGTTCTCCTTGCTCGTACAGGAAGCAGAGGAAGAAGGGGAACGACGGCGAGGGAGAGATGGAGGCGCAGGGGATGGAGGGGCGCGGGACGGCAGCCTGCGGCGATGGGCGTGCTGAGAGCGCCAAAATCGGGCGCGGGGAACGCATCTTGAAGACGAGGGTGGCCATGGCGGGTCCCTCCGCAGGTCGACGGCGATGACGCGAGGGAAGGCCCTGGGCGGTGGAGGTCGTTCCCGGCGGCGGCTTGGCATGCTCCCTGTTGCAGCGGAACATATAGAAAGAGAGACGCGTGAGAGAGAGAAGATAAAGAGGGGAACGGGCGTGGCGGTGCTCATCTTCGGTGGCGAGCTCCTGCGGGCGCCGGTGGCAGCGGTCGGCGACGGCTTGCAGGGGGCTTGGCGGGGCTGTGCTTGAGGTCGTCAGTGCTGCACGAAGATGGAGGAGCTCAGGTTCCTCCCGATCTGGACCTCAAGCGAGGCTGCGGGCGCTAAGACCTGACGAGGCCAGCGCGAGCGAAACAGGGGCGAACAGGGGCCCGGCAGCATGCTTCGGCGGGTGATGGCGCGAGACTCGGGGTGGATTCACCGGGGACTGGCCGGAACGGAGCAGGTCAGAGGGGGTAGTCGCGGATCCGGCGAGGAGCGGCAGCGCTTTGAGCTCCTAAGGGCTGGGAGGCAGTTCACGGGCGCGAGGAAGAGCTTGGTGGTGTGGGAGGATCTGGATCGGGGCAAGGTGGAAGCTGCCGATTGGGGTGGTGCTGAAAACAAGGGAGAGTGGCGGCGGTCGAAAGGAATGATGGGACATGCCTCCTCGAATTTAGGGTTGGTCAAATATATATATATATATATCTCAGGAAGATTAGGTTAGGGGCTATCTCGTCCCTCCGATCAAGATCAGACGGTCGGGAGAATAAACTAGGGAGTCCAAACGAGAAAACAGTGATATTTTGTAGACGTTTGGGGATGATCCGGACACAACAGTGACGTCTGCCCGGGTCGGGTCCGGGGAAGTTTCGGACGCGCGCGTGAGGAGGGCCGCGGGCTGTTGAGAGAGGTTAGGTTGGGCCTGGCGGTAAGCAGTGGGCTGTGTAGACGGTCTCGAGCTGAGAGAAGAGAAGAGAAAGACCCGGCGACTGTTTCCGGAGACCGAAAACGTCCCACGATTTGACCGGCTATAATGCCTCTATAGTTTAATGGCTGGGCTATCAAACGGACTCCGAATGCGATGAAACTTGGCAGGCGGCCTACTAACAACAAAACAACACCGCACGCCAACTTTCATCCCATTCCGAGAACATTTTTCGGCCACTTATAAAATAATATCTCGGACATGCCGCGGGCGCGTGCAAGTGTGGTTGGGCTCAGAACGGACAACGGAAGGAACGAGGAGACCAGGACGGATGCAAGTTTTGAAAACATGATGATGCAATGCACATGATGACATTACAAGAAGCGACACACAAGCAAATGACAAAGCAACAACAACGAAAAACTGGAGGACAACTGGCACATCGGTCTCGGGGCGTCACAACACTCCACCACTACGAGAGGATCTCGTCCCGAGATCTAGAATGGCACCGGAGAGAAAACGGAAGAGACAGAGAAGAGGTAAAACTAAGTTGCTTCTTTGACAAAAGAGTGAAACCAAAGAACCTTGAGAGGTTGAACAAATTCGAGAAAAGAATACAACGAAGGTGAACAAGGTCGAAAACACTCCGTTAGAAAAGAGGGACAAAGAACATTGCGAAAAACCATGAGGTTGGAGGGCAAGATATATATTGAAAACACTCCGGTTAAGTCAAGATAGAGAAGGATTAAGAATGATATAATTTGGACAACACTTCGTCTGAGAAGGGACGTAAAACTTGATAAGATGAGAGAACTTGAAAAGAGGGCACGACACTCCGGTAAAATGGATAACACGAAAAGAACATGATCCTGACAAGAACAAGAAGAAGGTTTGAAGAGAGCAACATCACAATTCCTCCAGAAGAAGTGAGAGAATGGAACTGAATGAACGGGGGAGAAAAAACAAGGTCTTGAGAGAGCACGCTTACACCAAAAGCTAGAACGAAGTTGTTGGGTTATCAACAACGAAAAGGATAAGCTTGATATGGACTTATAGAATACATCTCAAAATTATGAGGTGACAACCTGCCATTCACGGGAAAAAGAATTGGATTGATAAGAACAAGGAGACGAGAAGCTATCTCACTGGGAGGATAAATGAAGAACATGGATCATTTATGAGAACCATAAATAGCAATGATCCTTAGGGAAGGCTTTAGGTGAAACATGACACAAGATAGCTCCAACTAGTTGGTCGGTGGATTTAAAATACCTCATTCTTAATAACATGTGAATCATGAAACATGAACTCAAATTATCAAGAATGACATAATACCACCTCCAATGATAAGGTAGAAAGAATTGCAGTCCGGTTGCAAGATGAAGAATACTTGAGCTCCTTAGAAAAGAATCTCGATGAACACTTCGAGAAAGAATATAAATCCTTGATGAACCATCATGTAGAACCTTCGTGAAGAACTCCGGTAAACAAAAGAATTACAAAGATAAAGAGAAGTTGGGAACACAAGATGAAACCTTGTAATGATTTAGATGGATCTCCGTGATAATTAGAGCTTGGAATTCCGGAAAAGAAAACATAACACATCTCGAACTGAGAATGTGATACGATGAACCACTCCGGAAAAAAGAATTGATCACTTGGATGGAACAAGAATAAGAATTATGTTATGCGTATCCTTCACCAATCAAATTGATGACAATCAACGGATTTGACATATTACTTATTCTCGTGGAAACGATTAAGAGAGATATAACATAAACTTGAGAACGTCTTCAACAAGTTACCGGTAGGATTGAGAAGAACGAATGAATATATACGATAACGAATGATGAGAACTATTGCACGAACCACCGTTAGAATTAAAAAAAACGAAGTAAGGGATGAATCACCCGGTAAGAATTGAAAATGAACGAACAAAAGATAAAGATACACCGGGAAGAATTAGCAAATGAATGAAGATGCTTGAGTGAATTTAGATCCATGAGAACGAATAGATCACAAGATGATTAGAGGATATTTGGGCGATGCACTGGTAAGATTTTTGAATGATCGCTGAAAGCTGACATGAATAATTCTGAATTGATGGCCTTCAGATAAACAAACTGAAAAGACTCCTGAATTACTCTGGATGGGTGAAAAGAATTCTCATAATCAAAACAATTATGAGGGGATGGCAACAAGCTAGAATCACGAATCTTGAAGAGAATGGAGCAGGACTGAGAGAAAATCTTCTTCGGTCTTCAAATTTTGAATTACGATGAGAAATACCACCATGAATTGTTTAGACACTCGGTAATGAAAATTAGAAAGGTTGAGCCAACGATGGAAAGAATTTGAAAGATCTTGGAGAAAGACATTTGACTGATGATAAATCATTCTTACGTCAATCTTTCAAACGAATTTGAAAAACTCCGGGAAAATAAGAAGAGTCAGGTAAGATCCTGGGAAAAGACCTGTGGGTTGGGGCCCACTCAAAAGAAACACCGTTGAAATGATTAAAGGAGAGGTTGCATCGGTTGAATTAAAAGGCTTGAATGAGATAACATCCTCAAAATAGCTTGAACGGATTAAGAGTGGAAACACGAATCTTCTGAGATATCTTTAGCACTCCGGAACAAAAAAATAGCAAGCGGGGAAGATTAAGAGGTGCACCGGCATAAATAGGCATTGGGCAAAAATAAAAGGAGTATGCTCAATACCAAAGCTTGAATTAAATCGACCGGAGAAGAAAATGAGTGAAGAGTGACGAACTTGAAGCTTCGTTAGAATCTTCATGAGAATCACCGGATGCGAACATTGAAAGAAAAGAATGAAGAGACTTCACAAGAATAAAAGGATACTTGATTAAGAAATCCGAGTCCTTGAGGAAAAAGGGTGGGTGGGTGGGAAAACAAAGGCAACTTGGAGACGGATGAAACAAACATCATTGAGAAGAACTGATACTAGATCTTGCGAATGTTGAAATGATCGGATCCACTTGAAGAGAAAACACGCCGGTTGAAAAAGGATTGACATGGCAATCTCGATTATCATGAAGAATTAGTGTTCACATTGGAGTATGAGACCACCGCTTAGGGAAGGTATGGAATCAACATTTGACTTCGAAGCAACTCGAATACCACAACTCAAAACAAAACAAAGGATTGGCTTGCAAAATAAGCCGGAACAAACATATGATAGAGATTTCATCCGAAGTTTTCGTGGTCGGGCCTACACGGGCTCGGTCGTACAGCACCATCATGTACAAGGCAGTGCACATGACATACGAAGCGTCCCCGAGTCGGCATAGCCAAGGACTCTTTAAGACACAACGAGACCACTGTAAAACCAACTGTGAATAGGCGGACCACTAGACGTCGAACCCCAATTTCATATCATACATCTGTCGGAAAGATATCCTAGGAGCTACTTGAATTCCCACTTATAAACTCCTGAAATTTTCCGGTTATGCAATCAGGTGTTGGGGATACAGGGGAAGCATAATATCTCACCCAAAACTAACAAATCCTACATCCAGCTGTATCCATCCTTCAACACATAACCAAGAAACCTTCGGAAATTGTCTACCTCAACCTTCGAAAAGCATCCGTTATACAAGTTATGGCAATACTCCCGAACTCCCGCCCCAGTACTAGGTGGCGTCGAGGTTATCTCACCAACAACTGCATAAAAGAGATTTTCAATGTCGGTGAACTAAACTCAGGTATTCCAGAACTGCAACGATAAAATTGTGACAACAACACCTCGGAGCTCAACTCCCCGGGACACTGCCACAACCCCTAAATGACAGGAGGCACCAAGAACAATGTTCTTGTCAAAAATCCATCGGAACGATTCCAAGATACCCGCGTGATCCTAAAAAAAATTAGTGAAATTTGAGAAGAGAAGAATCAAAACTCTACGTCAGGATGCCTTACCAGAGCGATGAAGGGACTGGGGAGTAAAAAGAATTCCTAAACTCTCCGATATATAATTCCTAAATGACTCAAAACATTTTCTAGATTCAACTCGTCCGCTAATTCGATCAAGCAGTGGGGCTCCTAAGGTCGGGAAGGCTCTGATACCAACTTATAACGCCCTCGATGCGGCTATATCTCCCACGGGTCGAAGCACGACTTAGAGGCATAACCACATTGAAAACAATGTCGCAAGTGAGGTAATCTTCACACAACCCATGTAATACATAAGGGAAAGAGATACATAGTTGGCTTACAATCGCCACTTCACACAATACATGAATAAAGCATTACATAATCCAAATACAATCAAGGTTCGACTACGGAACCAAAATAAAAGAAGAACCCCAAATGCGACAAGGTCCCTGATCGACCCCAACTGGGCTCCACTACAGATCAACTAGAATGAAACAACACAAAGGACAAGATCTTCATCGAGCTCCTCCTTGAGCTTGGTTGCGTCACCTGCTCGGTAACATCAGCACCTGCAAACTGGTTTTGGAAGTATGTGTGAGCCACGGGGACTCAGCAATCTCGCACCCTCGCGATCAAGACTATTTAAGCTCATAGGTAAGGTAAACGTATGAGGTGGAGCTGCAGCAAGCGACTAGCATATATGGTGGCTAACATACGCAAATGAGAGCGAGAAGAGAAGGCAAAGCACGGTCGATAAAAGTATGATCAAAAAGTGATCCTAAAACAACCTACGTCAAGCAAAACTCCAACACCGTGTTCACTTCCCGGACTCCGCCGGAAAGAGACCATCATGGTAACACACGCGGTTGATGCATTTTAATTAAGGTCAACTTCAGGTTTTCTACAACCGGACATTAACAAATTCCCATCTGCCCATAACCGCGGGCACGGCTTTTGAAAGTTCAAATCCCTGCAGGGGAGTCCCAACTTAGCCCATGACAAGCTCTCACGGTCAACGAAGGAATAGACCTCCTCCCGAGACGTTCCGATCAGACTTGGTATCCCGGTTCTTCAAGACATTTCGTCAAGTTAAAACAAATCCAGCAACATCGCCCGAATGTGCCGACAAATCCCGATAGGAGCTGCACATATCTCTTTCTCAGGGCACACTCAGATTGTCCTAGGTACAGGTAGGCCAGCCCAGAGCTGCCCCTGGTGGCCACCGACAGCTGACAGGTGGACCAACACTCAGAGGAGCACTGGCCCGGGGGGGGGGGGGTTAAAATAATGATGACCCTTTAGTCTGCAGAACCCAAGGGAAAGAAAAGGCTAGGTGGCAAATGGTAAATCCAATGTTGGGCATTGCTGGAGGAGTTTTACTCAAGGCGAACTGTCAAGGGGTTCCCATAATAGCCCAACCGCGTAAGGAACGCAAAATCCGGGAACATACACCGATATGACGGAAACTAGGGCGGCAAGAGTGGAACAAAACACCAGGCATAAGGCCGAGCCTTCCACCCTTTACCAAGTATATAGATGCATTAATTAAATAAGATATATTGTGATATCCCAACAAGTAAACATGTTCCAACAAGGAACAAACTTCAATCTTCACCTGCAACTAACAACGCTATAAAAGGGGCTGAGCAAAGCGGTAACATAGCCAATCAACAGTTTGCTAGGAAAAGGTGGGTTAGAGGCTTGGCTCAACAATATGGGAGGCATGATAAGGAAGTGGTAGGTATCGCAGCATAGGCATAGCAAAAGAGCGAGCAACTAGCAAGCAAAGATAGAAGTGATTTCGAGGGTATGGTCATCTTGCCTGAAATGCCGCAAGGAAGAAGAACGAGTCCATGAAGGAGACAAACGGGCGTAGTCGAACGGGTCCTCACAAACGCGACATTACCGGAACCAACCCGAAGAAGCAAACACTGGAAAGAACCACACAACATAGTAAACAACCATCACATAAGCATGGCACGATGCGCAAACAAGTATGATGCATGTCCGGTTTAAATATGCATGGCAAGGCAAAGTGCACAAACAATACTACAAATTAAGTGGAGCTGAAAATGCATTCAAGTTATTTAGTTTGATCTCGTTTATGTACCCAACAATATTAAATGTTGTTAAGCATGGCAAGAGGGTGAAGCATAATTAAACTATCTAATCTAGGCAAGTTTAAATGAGGCCGGAACAACAAAACAACAAGTCCGGAAACTCCTCATGTGCATATTTTAGGTTTGGTACTGTTCTGCCCTAAACATAATTTTAGAGTTGTTAAACATGCAAAGTGATGCCACCATGTTAAACTAGGCATTTTTCTACCCCATTTACATATAAAATTCATTAAATTCGGAGTTACGGTTATTAAGTTATGAAATAAATCATTTTTAACATGGCATGGGAGCAAATTTAAACAAACAGCATTTTAAGTATTTTAAACATGGATGAAAACGACATATTATTAAACTAGATGATAAACTAAGCAAGTTTCATGTTAAGTTTGTTTTAATCCGATGCACGGTTTGTGAGATATTAAATGCATGAAGTTGAAGGCCTTTTCTGCAAAACTGTGAACTCCTGGATAATTAGACAAAATCGCAGAGCACGGAAAAAAACATAGGCGGGCTGAATCGGGGCAGTCTGTGCGCTCACCATGGGCCAGGCCCAGTCGGGTGAGAGGGGCATCTGGGCCGCGGTCAATCGGGCGAAGGGGAGGCGGGCCGCCAGGCGAATGAGGCCACAGGAGTTGGCGCTAGGCCGAGCGGCGCGAGACATGGCCCGGCCATGGTCAACGGAAGGCGAGCGAGCTGCTCCTTCTCGTCTGAAAACAGAGACAATTGCAGGTCATGGCGATGCAGGGGAGCTCGGTCGTTCTCCTTGCTCGTACAGGAAGCAGAGGAAGAAGGGGAACGGCGGCGAGGGAGAGACGGAGGCGCAGGGGATGGAGGGGCGCGGGACGGCGGCCTCCGGCGATGGGCGTGCTGAGAGCGCCGAAATCGGGCGCGGGGAACGCATCTTGAAGACGAGGGTGGCCATGGCAGGTCCCTCCGCAGGTCGACGACGATGACGCGAGGGAAGGCCCTGGGCGGTGGAGGTCGTTCCCGGCGGCGGCTTGGCGTGCTCCCTGTTGCAGCGGAACATATAGAAAGAGAGACGCGTGAGAGAGAGAAGAGAAAGAGGGGAACGGGCGTGGCGGTGCTCATCTTCGGTGGCGAGCTCCTGCGGGCGCCGGCGGCAGCGGTCGGCGACGGCTTGTAGGGGGCTTGGCGGGGCTGTGCTCGAGGTCATCGGCGCTGCACGAAGATGGAGGAGCTCAGGTTCCTCCCGATCTGGACCTCAAGCGAGGCTGCGGGCGCTAAGACCTGACGAGGCCAGCGCGAGCGAAACAGGGGCGAACAGGGGCCCGGCAGCATGCTTCGGCGGGTGATGGCGCGAGACTCGGGGTGGATTCACCGGGGACTGGCCGGAACGGAGCAGGTCAGAGGGGGTAGTCGCGGATCCGGCGAGGAGTGGCAGCGCTTTGAGCTCCTAAGGGCCGGGAGGCAGTTCACGGGCGCGAGGAAGAGCTTGGTGGTGCGGGAGGATCTGGATCGGGGCAAGGTGGAAGCTGCCGATTGGGGTGGTGCTGAAAACAAGGGAGAGTGGCGGCGGCCGAAAGGAATGATGGGACAAGCCTCCTCGAATTTAGGGTTGGTCAAATATATATATCTCAGGAAGATTAGGTTAGGGGCTATCTCGTCCCTCCGATCAAGATCGGACGGTCGGGAGAATAAACTAGGGAGTCCAAATGAGAAAACAGTGATATTTTGTAGACGTTTGGGGATGATCCGGACACAACGGTGACGTGTGCCTTGGTCGGGTCCGGGGAAGTTTCGGACGCGCACGTGAGGAGGGCCGCGGGCTGTTGAGAGAGGTTAGGTTGGGCCTGGCGGTAAGCAGTGGGTTGTGTAGACAGTCTCGAGCTGAGAGAAGAGAAGAGAGAGACCCGGCGACTGTTTCCGGAGACCGAAAACGTCCGACGATTTGACCGGCTATAATGCCTCTATAGTTTAACGGGTGGGCTATCAAACGGACTCCGAATGCGATGAAACTTGGCAGGCGGCCTACTAACAACAAAACAACACCGCACGCCAACTTTCATCGCATTCCGAGAACATTTTTCGGCCACTTATAAAATAATATCTCGGACATTCCGCGGGCGTGTGCAAGTGTGGTTGGGCTCAGAAAGGACAATGGAAGGAACGAGGAGACCGGGACGGATGAAAGTTTTGAAAACATGATGAAGCAATGCACATGATGACATGCCAAGAAGCGACACGCAAGCAAATGAGAAAGCAACAACAACGAAAAACTGGAGGACAACTGGCACATCGGTCTCGGGGCGTCACAGCGAGGGAGGGGACAAGGAAGCTACAGCCTCCTCGAAGGAGGTTGTCCAGAAGGGAGGAATCGAAAATTCCTCTCCTCAGGTGAAGAAGAGGACCGCCTCTGACAACCCGGAGACCATGGCCTCAAAGCGGGGGAAGAAATCTTCGTCAGAGGGTCCTGCGCCGGGGGATACTTCGGCCGAATTATGGCCTCAAGGGGATCAGCCCTCCACCAAGCCGTAAGTAGAGAGGAGTTTTTCTTTTTGAGAAATGAGAGAAATCTTGCGTTATATCTGAGAAGAGTAATCGAAAATTTACCTTGTAGCTCGAACCTTAGCCCTTCTCAGTAGAGCTCGTCTTCGGGGGATCTTCTTCCGGAGATGATTGAGAGCGGAACACCTCCCCCTGCCGTACCGCCTTGCGAGGCGGGCGACCCTGAGGTATCGTTGCAGAGGGTTTCTCCAAATCCGGCAGGGCCGAAAGGTAGTCATATGCCCCCCCAAAGCCCTCCGCGTCCGGCCTTCAAAAAGGGCCATCGGACGAGTCCGGCACCGTCTGGTAAGTGGTCGGAGGAGCTGAAGGATCTGCTAGGGCGAGCATCTATCTCAGAGGAGCACCGTGCATTGATGGGTACGGTTATTGAGAGGATTTCATCTGCGGAGAGCGGATTGCACGAGGCCATCAGGAGATTACTGACAGGTTTTGAGGTACATGAAATAATGTACCCTTTTTGGACAGTTGCGCATAAATAAGATGCGCCCTGTGTAGATAGTAGCCCCTGAGACTCTGTGCATTGTCAAAAGTGACGGCGCGCAGAGGATCATAATTCCAGGTCTAATATGCCACCTTCATACGTAGGTGGCGAAGTGTCGGGTGGCCAGCCGGACTATTGAATTTGCCAAGCTAAAGCAGCAAGTTGACGTGGCAGATGCCGACATCGCGCTTGTCAACAAGCGGCTTGTCGAGGCACAAGGTATGTAATTACTCCGGCGGCACCTGGTAAGAGGAGCTTTATGCCAGCATCTTACAATGTGTGCGCTTGATGCAGATGGTGCTACTGCCATGGAGAATCTTTGGGCGGAACTTGCCCAAGCCAAGGAGCAAGCCAGGAAAACTGATGCGGCTGCCGGAAAGGCAATTGAAGAGCTGAAAGCCGAACAGGCTGCTCATTGCCGAAGCAAGAAGGAAATGGCCGAGATGGCTGTGAAGCTGAAGAGCGTTGCTGACCGTTGCAAGCTTCTTGAAAAAGAAGATCAGGCGGAATAGACGGACCTGGAGAAGGCCGTTGCCGATGCCAAGGATGCTCGCTCTGCGATGAGAGCTATGAAGGAGGAGCTGCGTCAGGCCGGAGAGATCGCGGATGGAAAGCCCTTTATGCCGCGGAGGAAGTTTTGTGATCCTAAACATGCTCCGTTAGACCGGATGTGGAGTACGGCGGACACCTATCTGGATTTAGCAGCGAGTGTCGCAGATGCGGCCGAACACTTCCGAGATCAAGAAGATCGCGAAGTGGAAAAGCTCTTTTGGTCGCAGTTGCACAATCCGGAGCGTCCACTGTCATTAGCCGATCGTTTGGCCGAATGGGCCGAGCTAAATAGGTTGTCCGGACTCGCCATGAAGTATGTCATGAGTCATCTGTGGCCAGAGAGGCCAGAGCCGAAAAGTTATTTCAACTTGGTGCAGCAATTCCTTGGTGCGGCGCCGCATATCAATGCGATGAAGAGGTCAGTGTGCATAGAGGGTGCGTGGATGGCTCTTGCCCGTGTCAAGACATACTGGGCGGAAATGGGGGCCACCGCTGTTGCATCCCTAGACTCGGATGGAAGCCGAGTACCTGCCGAGCACTATTTTCAGGAAGTTCTGCAAGGCGCTCGTTTAATAGAGACACAGTGCTCGAAGAATACTATATTCGAATAGCATATATTATTGTAAAACAATATTTTGATAAATTGTAGAAGGTTTTTATACTTGTGCCTGCAAGTATTATAATACCTCCTGTGCGGCCGTTTAACATATATGTATATATAATCTGAAAGATGGCAGTCATCGGCTTCAGCCCCCACGCACATAATGCGGGGGTGTTCGCAGAAGGCGCATTTTCACACTTGATCCAACGTCTTGGTCCTACAAAGGAGGTGATAGCGCAGCGAACTAGGCAATCAGACTATGATGCTTTATCACTTTCACTTAGCCATAGGAGTTTGACAGTGAGGCTACTTATATAGCCCCTGGTGGCGCCTGCGCTCGCCCGAACTCGGGGCGCGTATGTGCCTGGCCGGGAAGCGGCCCTTTGTTAATGTGGAGGAATCCTAAAGATTCCGGTAAGTCATCGAGTGGTTGAACAGTCTCACGCTATATCATGACAGTCAGTTTTCGGCTTTCTCTACTGAGGTGCTCGCCTGGCCGAACCAGGGCACAATCGCAGTAGTTCTCCTGGTGCCGCCTTAGCCGATAGAGCGGAACATAAGGTAGCAAAACACACGAGCCGGGCAAACCCAACATTTGACCAAAGACATGATTCGGAGCTGATGCCTATAAGGCCAAACTCGCGACACCGAACACTCCCTAAGGTATTCGGTCTTTATGAGGGCGGGTGGGATAACACCCTTAGTAATAAGCCCCTAGTGTCCAGGTACGCGCAAAACTCTGACGTGGCCACATGCCAAAACGCCAGCCTCCTCCTTGGTTATACCGAGAAACCAGGGGATGTGTATCAACAAGAGACAATAAAAAAGGTTTATGCAGGGTCTTAATCTGAAAAGAATCCTTGGAACGGGTCCCTGCTCCACGTCTGCGGCTGTGTCTCCGTTGTGCCGTATCCTGGACGGGCGTAGCACGGTGTTCATCTGTAAAAGAGAGGAACTTAGTTGAACAAAGATCATGCCGAACATGAGTTATACTAAATAAACAAAGTATAAATCGAAATGGGTAAAATTGAGCTTTATTGTCTCTTGTTTTATATGCGTGGAGCCCCTAGTACAGGGGTATACGGCTATTAAGCCTTTATCAATTGTATGTTTATGGCGGACTCGTCTAGCCGTGTCCATGGTCTTGACGACCTACTTAGGTGCTTTGGCTAGTGAAGCCGCTTTATTGTGGGGCTGTCAAGGCAGCCGCACTGTCTTCCGCGCGGGAGGAACACTCAATGTTTTCCCTTTAATGAGATGATGCCTCGTGGATCGGGCATCTTAAGCGTAAGAGGTGCATAATGCGGTATTGCGTTAAAGCGGGTGAAAGCTTCGCGTCCCAACAGTGCTTGATAGCTACTTGGGAATGGGGCGATGTGGAAAGTTAGCTGTGTTGGAAATATGCCCTAGAGAAAATAATAAATTAGTTATTATTATATTATATTTCATTGTTCATGATAATTGTTTATTATCCATGCTAGAATTGTATTGATAGGAAATTCAGATACATGTGTGGATACATAGACAACACCATTGTAACGCCCTTGATGCGGCTATAGCTCCCACGTGTCGAGGCACGACTTAGAGACATAACCGCATTGAAAGCAATGTCGCAAGTTAGGCAATCATCACAACATCCCATGTAATATAGATAATAAAAGGGGAGATACATAGTTGGCTTACACTTGCCATGTCAATCAAAGTGCATAAATAGCATTACAACATTCAAACACTCATGGCCCGACTACGGTGCCAAAATAAAAGATAACCCAACATGCGACACGGTCCCGATCACCCCCAACTGGGCACCACTACTGATCATCAGGGAAAGACACGTAGTATCATTGAGAGTCCTCGTCGAACTCCCAATTGAGCTCAAGCGCGCCATCTGGAGCGGAATCATCAGGCCCTGCATCTGGTTTGGAAGTAATCTGTGAGCCACAGGGACTCGGCAATCTCGCACCCTCGCGATCAAGACTATTTAAGCTTAATATGAAAGGCAAGGAAAAATATGTGGAGCTGCAGCAAGCGACTAGCATATATGGTGGCTATCCTGTTCGCAAAAGAGAGCGAGAAGAGGAGGCAAAGCGCGAGCGAGAAACTAGAGGACAACCTATGCAAGCATTACTCCAACACCGTGTTCACTTCCCGGACTCCGCCGAGAAGAGACCATCACGGTAACTCACACTGTTGATTCATTTTAATTAAGTTAAGGTTCAAGTTATCTACAACCGGACATTAACAAATTCCCATCTGCCCATAACCGCGGGCACGGCTTTCGAAAGTTCAAAACCCTGCAGGGGAGTCCAAACTTAGCCCATGACAAGCTCTCACGGCCAACGAAGGAATAGACCTCCTCCCGAGACGTTCCGATCAGACTCGGTATCTCGGTTCTTCAAGACACTTCGACAGGTTAAAACAAATCTAGCAACACCGCCCGAATGTGCCGACAAATCCCGATAGGAGCTGCACATATCTCTTTCTCAGGGCACACTCAGATTGCCCTAGGTACGGGTAGGCCAGCCCAGAGTTGCCCCTAGTGGCCACCGGTAGCTGACAGGTGGACCAACACTCAGAGGAGCACTGGCCCGGGGGGGGGGGGGTTTAAAATAAGATGACCCTCGGGCTCCGGAAACCCAAGGGAAAAAGAGGCTAGGTGGAAAATGGTAAAACCAAGGTTGGGCATTGCTGGAAAAGCTTTAATCAAGGCGAACTATCAAGGGGTTCCAATTATAACAAGGCAATATTATGATATCCCAACAAGTAAATAATGTTCCAACAAGGAACGGTCTCCAATCTTCACCTGCAACTAGCAACGCTATAAGAGGGGCTGAGCAAAGCGGTAACATAGCCAATCAACGGTTTGCTTGGACATGGTGGGTTAGAAGTTTGACATGGCAATTTGGGAGGCATGATAAGCAAGTGGTAGGCATCATAGCATAGGCATAGCAAAAGAGTGAGCATCTAGCATAGCAAAGATACTAGTGATTTCGAGGGTATGATCATCTTGCCTGCAAAGTTGTCAGAGTTGACTGGGTCCTCGAAAGCAAACTCAACAGGCTCCTCGTTAGCGAACTCATCTCCCGTCTCTACCCAAACAAGACAAACAAGCAACAAGGACACAATCAACCACGTGCAAAGCTCAAACAATATGATGCAAAGATGGTATGCTTGTGGGATGCAATATGTGATGCATATGCAAGATTTGACAAGGAATGCATGAACCTGGCATCAACTTGGAAATCCAAGTATGCCACTGGAAAGATGAGATGAAATCGCTTGAAAATGATATAAAGAACACCGGAATCGGAGGTACGGTTTGGAAATGGCAAGCAATTCAATTATGACCATGTTCTGTGATTTACAGCAAGTAGCCATCTAAATGCAACAAGATGAACATGCTACAGCACCCAAACATGGCATCAAAAAACATGGCAGGAATCCATTCATGAAGCTTAACAAAAGACTAGCACCGAGCTACGTCCAATTCATCCATTAACAGGTTCAAACAAGCATGGCAAAAATGCATTTGGCAAACAGATTTCAAACTTGGTGAAATTAACACTTGTCTGGAATTTCAGATCAGATAGCACCCTTCGGAGCATGAAAACAATATGCTATAGGATCTGAACATGGCAAAGTAAAGCATGTCATGGAGCTACTAAAAGATCTTAACAAAAGACCCTTAGTGACCTTGAGCCAAAAGGGATCCGAAAATACAATTGCAAGCATGTGAACATGGCAAAAACATAATCAGTTCTCAGACTTAGTGAAAACTGGAGCATGCTGAAAACAGATATCAAGTAGTCATGTTTACGAGCTCGATGCACTCACTACAGAGCAAATCATGACAATCTAAGTATACACCCATCAAGAATACATGAAATACAAGCTAGACATGGCAAGAAGAATACCATATCATGCACGGATCAACTACAACATCATCGGCAAAATCGCTAACAAGTAGACAATCTGCCCAGATTCACGAAATGACAAAAGTAGAGCTTGATTGACTCAAGCTAGGTTGCTCCATAATTGCAAACAAATACATGGATTGATAGAGCACTACAATATTAACAAAACATCCTTACTGATCATCCTCAAAAGAGGCACGGATCACTAGGAAACAACATGAACATATGACAAATATCTCAAATAGCACTCTTCTAATAGCATTTCGGGCATCAAGATGAACTCAAATGAAAATGATGCAATTAGATGAAATGATGTGCTCTCTGAGACGAACATTTTGATATGCTATATGCCCAAAACGGAGCTACGAATGAGGAGTTACGGCATGATGAACATAGAAAAAAAATTAGGGTTAGGGAGAAAGTCAACCGAGTTTTGGTTCTCAGATCCAGATCGGGAACCGGGCGCGATTTACGAGGTTCACCGGAGCTGTGGTAGACGGCGGCCGGACTTGACGCTTGGAGGATCCGGCGACGAGGGGAGGAGGAGGCCGGAGCCGGCGGTGGCGATGGCGGCGCCGGGAGGCGGCGGACGGCGGTGAGGTGGCGGCCGGCGGGCGAGGCGGC